>NW_017731377.1:5662004-5668351 GCF_001890085.2 Hipposideros armiger | reverse complement strand
GAGCTATTAAAAATTAGGGATTTTTTTTGCCTGTTTTGAAAGTATGGAAAAGCAGGGTCTACTAGTAACTAATGGGATAAGTGTTGTAACACCATTTAGTTCAACCACAGTTTGTTTGAGTGCTTGATCTTGTGAGGGGACAAAAACACTTGATATGCTCACACTTGATGTGCTCTTTGGCTGAAGGTTAGAATATGCAGGTTGCAATTTATTTCAAAAAGGAATAGCAAGTGTATTAATCATCATCTACAAATAAGATCATACTGTCTCTTCTACTCAAGTTATGATAGCTGAGACACCATTGGCTGGATTGCCAGAAATGACCTCCCAGGTGTCTTCAGACATCCCCAAAAGTCTTCCTTCCATGTGCTCACATACCCGTTAGCCAGAGGCAGCGCCCACTCAGCACCACCCGTGATTTGCTTTTTCTGCTCGTGCCTGTGAAACCACTGGAGAAACCACACCATCATCACCATTCACACTAAGAACATTTAATTATAGCTCTTGGAGCTGTCTCTGGAGACACCAAGGCTTCCGAACTCAAAGTGCTGCAACTTCTCTGAGTCCTGGTGAAACTCCGACAGGATCTCCTACTTGTGGGCCATACATCCTCACTGGACCACAGGAGGCCTCTGTTTATATTGGATTGCCTTAACAATTCCAGCAGCTTCTGGTCATCTGCACCTTCTCAGAATTTCAGGAAACCAATCATGGAAAAGAATTCCATCATATTCACATCCTTAATCTCAGCCAAATACAGTCTTAAGGATGAAAAAAGTCAAACAAGACAAAACAAAACAGGAACCATGCTTTCAGTGTTGGCCTGTCATCCTATTTTTGGATTCTAGGCTAGGTCATAAAGGTATTGCAGTTTCCACCCTGACCTCTCAGGTGGCTTGCCTTAGGAGAAGCTGACCACTGCGTTATGATGACACTCAAGCAGCCCTCTTAAGAGGCCCATATGGGGAGCACTGAGTCCTCCTACCAATCGCAAATACCAATTGCTAGACATGTGAGAGAGCCACCCTGGGAGATCTTTCAGCCCCATTCAAGGCTTAAGTTGACTGCTTCCTCAGTCAAAATCTGACTGAATCTCATGAGAAATCCGAACCAGATTGCCCAGACAAACCACTCCCAAATTGCCAACACACAGGAGCTGTGAAAAATAAAAAAATGTTTAGTGTTTGTTTTAAGCCACTCCATTCTGGGGTAATTTATTATGTATCAATAGATAACTAATCCAGCTGTTTCTGGTTAGTAGTCTTCCACCAGCAACATTCAGCTGAACTTTATCTTAAGAAACATGATTACCTGAGGTGGCCTGTTTGAAGCTTAAATATTAGATGAGCTTGTACATCAAAGGATACTATCAACAGGTATCAACAGAGTGAAAAGGCAACTGACAGAATGGGAGAAAATATTTGCAAATCATATATCTGATAAAGGGTTAATATCCAGAATATTTAAAGAACTCCTACAACTAAAAAAAAAAAAACCTGGGGGCCGGCCGAGTGGCGCGATGGTTAAGAACTGGCTTGGGATGCCAGAGGGTACCGATTCGGATCCCACATATGAGGGCCAGTGACACTGCCCTCTACAGCTAAGATGCTAAACAACAGCTCAACCTGGAGCTGGACTGCCCTGAGTCGCCAGTTCCGGCGAAGGCTGCAGCCCCTGTGGCAGTGGGTTGCCATGGGCTACCATGTGTAGCCAGCAGCCAACGTGAGCAGCCCTCAAGCCACTGTGAGCGGCCATCCAGGGGCCGGCAACTGATCTGCTTCGCCCGGGAAGAGCGCAGTGATGGTGCCAACTTGGGCCAGTGAAGCAACGTCCTCCACAACTAGATTGAAGAACAAAATGACANGTAGCTCACCACACCAGCTGAAGGTAGCACATCAGCAGTCTCCATGGGAACCAGCTGGCCCGTGGGAGTTTCCCAGGAGGGTCCCTGAGCAGAAGACAGCCTTACAGACTGTCAGTGGGGCACAGCTGCCCTCCCTGGCCCCAGGAGGAGGACTGCACAGGAGACAAAGCTAGAGCCAGCCCTCACACTAACTCTGTAAGGGACACCAGAGAATATAAGTCAAGGGCTTGTATCCTTCTGTGTTTTGCCACTGACTTAGTATCGATAGCATTTTCTTTTCTAAAATGTTCTGCATTTTCTGGCAACCATTATCCATGTTTCAAGGTAAGAGCTATAAAACCAAAGAGATAAAATCCCATGAGAATTGAGAGACACAGGCTGGCCTATAATACTTGAAAATGTAACACATGAAAAGGGACAGAGGTGAAATGTCAAGTGAGTAGAGCTGGGATTGTGAACTGAGGCCTGGAGATCCAAGGCTGAACCCTCCTGCCCTTATGGGAAGGCTTGGAATAAACCGGAGGAGCCGGGACAGTCATGGCCAGGGGTCCAGCACAAGCAAAGCTCCAGGTAGGAAGCAGCAGGTACAGGGAGTGACAGAAGGCTGTGTGTGAGACCTATGGCGTTAAACCAGGATTGTGCTTTGGAGGCCACCTCAGGAGGACCCCGTATATAGACCAAGGCACCTCCCTTTAGCTTATAGACTATAGTGAGGTCCTCATGGTCTTGGAATAGAAAGGGCCAGGATCAAAATAGGAGGCCCAGATGGAAAGATCAACTAACAAGCAAACGCTAAAGTGGAGAAAGACAAACGACAGTCTGACAAATATTCAAACGTTTTGAATGCAAGAAGCATTTGTAAAGAAAATTTCCTGAACTATTTTTATTGATTTGTCACACTGCAAGGAGGAGGAGGAGGTCAAATGTGACTATGAGGTTTTCATCACATTGTCTGAGAAAATAATCTCAGAACAAAAATAGGGACCTAAGGAAAGGGAAAGAGGGAGTTGCCGAGATTGGTTTTAGATAAGGTGGGTTATAAGCGACGGGTCTACATGGGTTCAGGGAGAGCCAGATCTGGGAGACACACACTGACTTCCTATCTAGCCCCCAAAAAAACAGATTTTTGACAGATTTTCTTTACCAATCAATTTCCATTTCTGAAGAAAATATTTATCATGCCACTGTGCTAGGCCCCAGAAATATAAATGATGAGCAAGATAAACACAGACCTTAACTTCTCATAACAAATGGCCCCCGACTAGGACAGTAAAGTAGACACAGTCCAACGATCTGTATATAACAATCTGAACATCGTGAGCTTGAGAGAAGGGTTAAATAAAAATAATCAAACTCACCGTGGAATTAGATAGATCTGTATCTTATATAGTTTGCTTATTTATAAACTACTTTCTATAGACTATAATGTTATCATTGGGAATATGACTTAACAGAAGAGGAAGTATATCTCATAGCTAACATAGCATTATTTAATAGGTATCATGATATATGTTCTATATTAACAGATTATATTTCATGATCCTATAGGCTATACTATAAACTGTATACAAGTTAACAAATGGTTTTGACTTTATGTATTTACTTAGGGTTTCTTAGCAGAATGCAGTGACCTTTGAAAATTTCTTATGGTTGTTATACCTCATGGGCATGAAGGTTAAATAGGAGGTCTGAGGGAGAATGGCTGCTTTGCCTCTGTCAGCTGTGAAATTACTTCTTAACATATATTTACCAAGGTGTCTTTCTTCCAGGGTCATATCCCTGGGGGCATCAAGCCCTACTGACTCCATGGCTCATTTCAAAATCTTGAAATTGGTGGGAGTGGAGGGAAGGAGGAGGTACAGGAAGAGGGGCATTTCAATGTCAAACCAGACCACCCCACGTTGATCAATGAGTGTTTCCTCACTGTTAACCATAGTGTCAGCCATCCCGGTCTGAAGTAGCTGAAATAGAACACAATATCTGACATACACAGCTCTCCCTTTTTTATGTCAGAAAAATACATCAGTTGAGGAAAAGCATTAACAAGACCAAAATGACTAGTTTGATATCGGAAAATAAAATCACCAACAAGGCTATAAAGTATGGTGACGAATGGAAAATCTACATCCTACAAATTGACCTTTCTCCCCTGGTGACTGTAAATCAGTTTACTCTCATAAAACTGCCCAGCAAAAAAGAGCTGTAGTAACAACCTTAGCCATCAATACAGCCAGCACGTCTTTCTACTGCTCTTAAAACTATAGAGTTCAGATGCTTTATTTGAAAATATCATTGAGTTCAGGGACATAGCAGCCTATCATGGGCTTTCTCCCAAAAAGCAGGAAATGATGAATTTTTCCCAAAAGACTCAGCCAGCATAAATGGCTAGGCCTTCTGTGCAGGTGCTATTCCTCTGAAAACAATAGCTATTTCTAATTCTTCCATACAATGTAACCACAAGGGTGTGGGGAAGGAAGAAACTTTCCTCTACCCTCAAGGTTCTTTTGGCTGGACTAATCATTAAATCTACAGGACAATGATTCACAAGAGAAAATAACCGAATTTAATTACATATGCGTGTATGAAACCCCATGGACATGAGAGTCAGAGACCCCCACATGCATGAGAGGTTCAGAGACAGAAAGGGGAAATGAGGTGTATATAGCATTCAGAACTGAGGATCACTTTGGGGCTTCAGAGGGAGGAAGGTCATTGCAGGATGATAAGAAGAGCAGATATTCAGTAATTAAAAGTTTGCCCTGCCCTATACATAGGTTACAAAAGCTATTTCTCTAAAAGCTAATAACTCTTATTACAGGCAAGGCCCCTAATTTAAATTCTTCAAGGAAGGCAAAAATTTCTCCTGAGCCTGTAGGGTCTCGATTACCTTCAGCTCAAAATAATTCACATGCTAAAGTGGCACATTTGGGGAGGCTTGTGCAGAACCCCTACAAGGGCGATAGGACTGTCCAGTACTTGTGGCAAGAACTAAAGAGGATTCACATACTACAGTCATGTGTGTGTTTCTCTCCCCTCTTGGCCATATTTTAAAATATAATATCTTCTATTTGGATGGAACTTTTTATTTAAGAAAGTCAAGCATCTTCCATTAATATTTTCTTATTCTTCATGAGAGCCTCCCTAAAAATCATTCATGTTTATTACATGATAATAATGATTTAATAAATCATTAAGATATGATAAGTCCAGTGCATGTTGTAAAGATAAGGGTCATCTCTAACCTCAACAAAGGTTCAGGCTGGAGAAGTTCTTCAATAGATATTTATCAAGTGCCTACTGATTGCCAGGCAGAAATGCATATAGCTTACCACACATCCAAAGCCAGTAACATTGAGCTTTTCTTATTAGACCAAGTCACCCCTTTGTAATAGCATGTCACCTCACCCAAGGACATGCCCCACACTGGAGATGAGATTCTGTACACAACGCTGGCAGAGCACTCATACTCACCCTTCAGTCATGCCCCTTTTTTGAACACTGGGCATTTTATGTTACTTTTGCATATGAGGGAAATAAAGCTAAGGAAAACTGTTCTCTCTACCAAGGGCTTTGAGAGAAGAGATGAAAAAACACGAAATACAAATTCATTTCCCACTGCGTGACCTTCACTTGCTCCCTTAATTTCTAACCCAGTAGTATCATAATTTTTAAAAATATATATCCATATATGTTTTATCTGTTTCTTTAACAAATAACAGAATCACACCTCATCTTTAAAATTCTTAAACAATATGGAGGTAAAGCAGACTTTTCATACCAAACATAGACACTGAAAAAGAAAGTGAAACAGCAGATCGCTGACAGGTACAGTCTCTTGCCATTTGGAAGCATCATGGGAAAAAAATACGTGAGGTTAAGAAAGCAGCATCACTTTAAAACTCAGCAATTTCCCACGAAACTTCTCGTAACTAACTTTCAGTTTGGCTCCCTCCTATTGATTTGCTCTTTTCCAAAAAAAAAACTCCCAAAGATGCTATCTTCTTCCCAACATCAAAGCCTTTTGCTCAATTTAATTGCTTCAAATATTCCACAGTGCTTTCCCAAGTTTCAGCTCAGCTATGATTTGTGAATCAGTTATCTGATGCTTTCTAGTGTGCAAAACAGAGCCTATAATTGAGTTAGATAATTCCCGAGCTGTGGAAATAGTATTCAATACTTCTCTATCTAGCGAGGACCGACAATTCACATTAGTTTTTTGTTAAACCTATTGCAAGATTTTAGAGAGTAAATGTAATATTTAAATAGGGATCCTAGTTACATGATGATTGGCTGCCATGATTAATCATTACTTTTACTTTGCCATTCTTAATGAAATTAAAACGGGATTTATTTTTCCTTTCCTATGGTACTTGTTCCAGTCTGCTTTTGGTTACCTTTTTCCTACCTAAAGCACCTTGGCACTTTATGTTGTTACTTAGCATTTGTATAGCTTTCTTTTTTCAAAGCACTTTTGGGCAACAAA
>NW_017731377.1:5650346-5657309 GCF_001890085.2 Hipposideros armiger | reverse complement strand
CCCAAACTAAGAACAGCCCAAATGTCCATCGAGAGGTAAATGGATCAACAAATTGTGTTATATCCATATTATGGAATCCAATAAAAAGGAATACAGTAATACCTTGGTTGGCGAGCTTAATTCGTTCTGGAAACAAACTATTTGTATTGCAAGACATCGCTTGTTTACCACATTAAAATGTATTAGAAATGTCTGCTCGTCTTGGGGAACACTCGCAAACCAAGGTACTCGCAATCCAAGGTTTTACAGTACATGGAACTCCATAGATAAACCTCAAAATAATTATGCTGAGTGAAAAAAAACAGACAAAAAGAGCACACACTCCATGATTCTATTTATATGAAATTCCAGAAAGTGCAAACTAAATTATAGTAACAAAAAAGTTTTGTAGATCAATATATACAACACCCAGAGTTCACCCTAATATAAACTGTGAACTTTCGGTGATTATGATGTCACAGTAGGTTCATAAATTGTAATAAATGCACCACTCTGGTGGGGAATGTTGATAATGGAGGAGGCTGTGCTTGTGTGGGGCAAAGAGTAGATGGATAATCTCTATACCTGCTCTCCAGTTTTGCTGTGAACGTAAAACTCCTCCAAACAATAAAGTTTTAATAAAAATAAAATTTGAAAAAAAATAGATCAGTAGTTGCCTGAGGTTGGTAGAAGTGCCAAAGAAAAGAGATGTGGGAAGGGATTTCAAACGGGCACACAAAAGCATTTGGAGGTGACGGATATGTTGATTATCTTAATTGTGGTGATGGTTTCACTAATATATACATGTGTCAAAATGTACCCAATTGTACACTTCAAATCTGAGCAGTTTATTGTGTATCATTATGCCTCAAAAAGCTGTTTTTAAAATTAGGCTTACATGCATTTTTTAAGATGTGTAGTTAAATAATTTGGCTACATGAAGTGCTATCCGAAACACTACCATAAATCTGCAAAACAGATAATAGAGATATAATCAAATTCTTTCAGAACAGCCAAGAACAGATGACCACTTGCAAACACAGCTCACACAGCCTTGAGGAACAAGAGAGAGGAAATTGTCAGAGAAGCTAGTACGGATTAGCCATCCTCTCCTTATGCGGAAGGCTTCCCACTGACTTCAAAGAAGGCTTCAGATCGGACTAGTGCTAGGCGGAATAATTGCAGTGAGGTGGAGGCTCCCCTAAACAGATTCACTTTGGAGTTGTATCCATAATGATATTATCACAGTATTAATGATAAGAGGGCTGTAGGGTGGGCCTCCAGAGCTACTAAAGTACTCTTAAGCTTCAAAGGGGAGAAAAGAAATGCATTTAAATCAAAGCAGGAATTTTAAAGTCAGGGGATGATAGCAATGCGATTCCTTGCTGGAGGAGTGACGACTGTGACAAATAAGAAACTGTTTCTGTGTGAGATTGGCTTGGCTAGCTATTAGCAGCATCTGGGGGAGAGCACTAAAAGGAAAAAAAAAAAAAAGGATAGCTGAAGAAAGAGAAATCTATTACTAAATTCACCATAATACAATAGCTTAATATTGACACAAACACAGCACGGGGCCTGGGGGCACACCACTGCATGTGTCATGATTATACACTGCACAAAGAAATAGAAACTGAGGTGAGATGACCCAGATAATACACAGGCATGGGACAGCCTCATGGCCCGAGAAACAATTGACTCCCAAATATGCTGAGGCACTGAATAAGGATTGTATTTTTAAAGTAATCAAATGGTGGGATCTGAAATGTTACTGGCAAAAAATAATAATAATAATAATAATAATAATAATAATAATAATAATAATTAGTGGGTAGATGTATGTGGTTTCATGAACCAGCAGGTACCAGGGAACCATCTATTTTCCTCATGCTGCACAATAAAGATGATCAGTCAGAGCTGGAAACCTGTTCTAAAACTGAGGTAGAAATGTGATGTAATGCTCCTCATAAAATATCAATTCAAAAGCTGGATGATTATTAGAATTAAGGAGAGATTGAGTGTTGGATAAGGCAGAGAAAACAAGGCTTGAATTCTAAAGTCCTCTAATATAAAACTGCATGTGTTACATGTGTTAATAAACATTTGGGCAACACAGAGAAAGGAGAGATCAATACCAGTTGGGGCTGAACAGGAGAGCATGTTGTGATCCGCAAGGAACCACAGAAAGGTGACATAAAAATAGAGGACACAATCAATGTCTTGTTTATAGAAGGTGCTCAGAATAACAGTTTTTGTTTCATTTATGATTCAAAAATAAAGGTCTGCAGTTTTGAAAACAGAAATTCTTCATTTGCTTTCTACACCAAAAAAAAAAGCTTCTGTGTGTGTGTGTGTGTGTGTGTGTGTGTGTGTGTCTGTGTCTGTGTCTGTGTGTCTGTGCGCACGCACGTGTCTGTATTCCTCAGCTCCAGTAACTATCTTTCTCAAACTGTTACATGACTTCCATGCTGGCTATAACCCCAGCAGGTAAAAACTTCCTGGATCCACCTTGAATGGGATTGGGCCTTCTCCCCCAAACTCCCTTGTCCATACTACACTCATAGCCTGGATGGAACGCAGTCCAGATGTGCAGACAGAAAGCTTCCACCTACTTATTTTCAGACTGAGGCTAACAGTGAGCCCTAAATTGCCCATTCTAGCCATGCTGAGCCCTCACCTCTAGCTACCAATTTGCACTGCTGTTATCTTAAACTGTGTGGCTGCTTTCCTGCTTGCTTCACAGACAGGGGGGCCAGCAGGATCCCACCTGCTAGAAACAGAAAAACAGTGGGACTGGGCAGTGTATTTAGATCAACTGGTGTTATCGCAGACTTCTCTGCAGAGAGCTTGAAACTTCTATGGAGTAATTTCCACAGAAGCAAAACCTTCACTATGCACTGGCAACAGCATCAAGATAGGCCAGCTTCCGCATATACAGTCAGGTAAGGAATTCAAAAACATTCATGGAGCACATCTTATATACATTCTATGTATATCGGAAATAGGGTTGCCAGGTTTAGCAAAGAAAAATATAGGATGCCCAGTTAAATTTCAATTTCGGATAAACAATTAATATTTTAAGTATAAGTAGGTCCTATGTGTTAAAAGATCAACTGAGGCATATAAAAATTTTTAAGAGTTCATTGGAGCAAAAATCAATTTGAATTGGGCAGCACCAAACCGGAAGTGGTTAGGAGTGCTCCACCAACAGGATCTAGGGGCAAGACTTATGTAGAGAAAGTACAGTTGCAAAGAAAGGAATTACTTGATTGGCTGTAGCTTAAACCCTAGTTGGCTGTTTGTGATCGGTTGTCCTTAGCGTTTTGATTTTGTAACCTTGAGACGTTTATAGGCTTAGATTTTAGGTTGTGTAGGTAGGCTGCCATGGTTTTAAAGCCACCTCGGGGTCTAAAGTCTCTTTGTTTAAATAATTTAACACATACAATTTAAGTATTACACTAGTATTAATTATATTTATATTTTAAAATTATTTGTTGTTTTCCTGAATATTTCACTGTGTGCCACATTTTAGCTGTCAACTCTAATTGGGAGGACTAAGAAGAGAGCTTCAGAGTGGGTACAAACAGAAGAACAGGATGAAAAGGGCATGAAAGCAGGAGAAACCAGAGGAACAAAGGCAGGGCTCAGCTGCATTTTTTAAAGTGGCAATGGATAGGGCAGATCTCATAAGCAGAGATTTCATTTAAAAAATAAAATGAAAGAGGACAATTAGGGACCTATTATGGAACGTCTTAAACAGTGGGCAGCGCTTGTGCAAGAAAAAGTTGGGTGTGGGGCTGGCCAAATGGTGCATTAGTTAAGAGCTGGCTTGGGACGCCAGCTCTGAGCAGCAGGGCCCCGGTTCAGATCCCACATGAGGGCCAGTAACGCTGCACCCTCTACAGCTCGACCTGGAGCTGGGCTGCTGTGAGTCGCCAGCAACAGCGTAGGCTGCAGTGAAGCTGCAGTGGGCTGTCATAAAGCTACCATGAGTGGCTGACAGCAAGCGTGAGCTGCTAAGAGCTGCCGTGAGCAGCCCAGGGCCTGGTGACCAATCTGCCTCACCGGGGAAGAGCGCAATGATAATACCAACATGGGCCAGTGAAGCGACATCCTCCACAACTAGACTGAAGAACAAAATGACAGCAACTTGTCTGTTCCCCTTCCCCNGACAGCAACTTGTCTGTTCCCCTTCCCCCAATTCCCCAGCGCTGTTCCCATCCCCCAATTCCCCAATAAAAAATCTTTAAAAAAAAACTAATTTTAAAATGTGCTAAAGGACTTAAATAGACTTGTATCCAAAGAAGATATACAAACGGGCAATAAGCACATGAAAAGATTCTCAACATCATTAATCATTAGGGAATGTAAACTAAACCCATGATGAAGTATCACTTTACACCCATTAATATGGCCATTATTATTTAAAAAAATAAAAGGATGAATGTTGGAAAGGACATAGAGAAGTTGAAACCCCTGTGCATGATGGATATGTTAAATGATGCAGCCACTATGGAAAACAGTATGGAGGTTCCTCGAAAAATTTAAAATACAGCAGTATCACTTCTGAGTATATACAAAAAATAATTGAAAACAGAGACTGAAACAGATAGTTGTACACACATGTTTATAGTAGTAGTCAAAATGTTAGAAGCAACCCAAGTGTCCATTGACAGATAAATGGGTAAGCAAAATGTGGTATATATATATACAATAGAGTATTATACAGCCTTAAAGGAATGAAATACTGACACATGGTTCAAAATGGATGAACCTTAAAGACATTATGCTAAGTTAAATAAGCCAGTCCAAAAGAACAAATACTGTATGATTCCACTCATATGAGATATCTAGAATAGTCAAATTCATAGAGACAGAAAATAGAATGGTGGATGCTAGGGATTGAGGGCAGGGGGGATGGGGAGTTATTGTTTAATGGGTATGGAGTTTCAGTTTAGAAAGACATCTTCCTCCTCTTTATCACAAGCACTTTCCTTATTTACATCAACAAATGCACCCTCACTAAGTTCCCTGGTTGCTTATCTAGTCTCTCAAATGGCTGCAATGTCGATGTTTCTGTGGTCAGTCATTTCTTCTAGAAATTCTATTTGAATTTCACTTCCAGTATTATCACTTATTGTTTCTTTGCTGCTCTTTCATCTTTGTTGGTCAATTCTCTCTTTTCAATTCTGCATTTTTGTAAAATGTCATGTGGCTTTATCTATGGGAAACAAAGTTGTAGCACAACTGTGCTTTGCTGCCTGTGTGCAAATTGAGTAACAGATGTGCAATGACCCATCACCCACAGACTTTGAAAGAAGCGATGTGCTTGGTCATTGATCATGCTGTGCATCTGTTATCTACCTAGTGATTTGTGGCCCAATGAGCTAACAGCAATATTTTTTCTTTTTTTTTTTTTTAGCTGAGCCATCCTGCCACCTGTTGGCAGCTCAGCTCGGGAATCGAACCGCTGTTGCTCAGAGCTCGCACTCTTGAGCAAGCCCTTAACCAACTGAGCCACTCAGCCGGCCCAGCAATCTTTGTTCTTTATGCAGTTGCTCACAGTTAATATACCACAGTAACTGAAATATGAACTGTGTTGTGGGGAGCATGCAAATAATCTTAATGCCACTGACCTGTACATTTACAAATGGTTAAAAGGAAATTTTTATGTTATTATATATTTTACTTCAACAAAAAGTTAAGCAAACTGCTTTTAAAATTCATCTAGAAATGCAAAGGACCTAGAGGAGCCAAAACAACTTTGATAAAGAACAAAGTTGGAGAACTTACATTACCTGATTTCAAAACATTAAAAAGTTACAATAATCAAAATAGTTCATGTTGGCAACAAATGCATCAGGGAAGAGAATAAAGAGTCCAGAAATAATTTTTGCATATGGTCAAACATTTCTAGGGCAAAACATGAAGAAAAATTGTGAGGTTAGGCAAAGATTTCTTAAATATGACTCCATAAGCACTTACCTAGAGAAAAGAATTGATCATTTTGACTCTATCAAAATGAAGGCCTCCTGCTCTTTAATAGGTATTGTTAAGAGGATAAAAAATAAGACATGACCTGGGAAAAAATATTTACAGATCACACTTCTGACAAAGGACTTGTATCCAGAATGTATTAAGAATTCTTAAAATTCAATAATAGTTTTTTTAAGTGGGCAAAATACTTAAACAGATACTTCACTAAAGAAGATAGGTACATGATAAATAGTTACATGAAAAGCTGCTTAACATAATTGATTATTAGGGAAATGTAAATTAAAACCGTGAGATACCACCACATACTTTTATAATGGCAAAACTCAAAAAGACCGTGTTGGAGAGGTAGGTTGTAATGTAACTGGAATGTTCATATACTGTTAATGGGAATGTAAAATGATACAACCCCTTAGGAAAATAGTTTAGCAGCTTCACTAAAAGTTAGACTACCTAACGTTTGACCCAGCATTCCACTTCAAGATATATACGTAAACCCAAAGAAATGAAAGTAAATGCCTGTACAAAGCCTTGTACAAGACTGTTCATAGCAGTTTTATTTGTAATAGCCCCAAACTAAGAACAGCCCAAATGTCCATCGAGAGGTAAATGGATCAACAAATTGTGTTATATCCATATTATGGAATCCAATAAAAAGGAATACAGTAATACCTTGGTTGGCGAGCTTAATTCGTTCTGGAAACAAACTATTTGTATTGCAAGACATCGCTTGTTTACCACATTAAAATGTATTAGAAATGTCTGCTCGTCTTGCGGAACACTCGCAAACCAAGGTACTCGCAATCCAAGGTTTTACAGTACATGGAACTCCATAGATAAACCTCAAAATAATTATGCTGAGTGAAAAAAAACAGACAAAAAGAGCACACACTCCATGATTCTATTTATATGAAATTCCAGAAAGTGCAAACTAAATTATAGTAACAAAAAAGTTTTGTAGATCAATATATACAATACCCAGAGTTCACCCTA
>NW_017731377.1:5640667-5645141 GCF_001890085.2 Hipposideros armiger | reverse complement strand
GAGGATCCTGGAAGAGGAGATTGAAGTAAAGGATGGATGTGTGAACACATACCCCTGGGAAGCCACACAAATCTTGAGGAAGATTCAAGATATGTGATTTGGAGCTGAAGCAATTTTATTTAAATCTCAAAAAACAGGTCTTTCAGCTAACATCTGGCTTTGTGTATCTAAGACAACCTTTACAGATCCAATTTCTGATAGTTTGGGGGTAAATGATTTCATGTATCCATATCCCAGCATGCATACTTTTTCTTTCTTTCCTCTTGATAACTACTTTTTGGGGGAGGCGGGGGAGCAGGGTCGCCTCTTGCACCTCTATCAATGTTCATTCACTCTTGAGGAGAGATGGGCCAACTTAGGTTAATTAATTGTCTTCTTTGTTACCATTTCCAGCAAGAGATGTTATTGGGGTGTCTCAGTTTCTTGGTTCTATATATATGTACACAGTTATGAATGTTTAAGTGAGGAATATTGCTTTACTCCTACCCCATTACTTCCATGTATTTGAATGTGTGGATATGTGCTCCTATATAAATACCCCAGTGAACTCAAATGTGTATATGATTATTCTGTTTCCTGGAGTGGATGAATTTATTCTACAGTCTATGAAAGACCCATGAAACTCTTCTTGCAACTGCTTATACTGTTTCTCAGCTGCGGTTCCAGTGTTTTCCCAGAAATTAAATACTGATCCGTGACGACGGTGGCAAATTAACACAGTGTATTGTTATTTCCAGAAGAAGGACTTCAGAATAGAATTATTTGGCTAATCACCTGAATTGTTTGGAAGTGAGGAATATTCCTTGACTATCATAATTGACACTTAAGAAAGTTTCCTCCTGATGGGAAATTCCATTCAGAAAACAGAGCACCTAAAATTGAAGATGTCTAATGAGTCATCAGGAACATTATAGAATGGTCAGAATGTTGAATTTATGTTTAAATGTTTCTGTAACACTCCTCGCTGGAGGAAAACTAGCTATTGCAGTTTTTGCAACTGCTATGCTGTTTTTCTTTTCCAGTTTCCTGCTAAGCTACAAAAAAAAAGGAATCAATGATTTGACATAATCCCTGGAATATGTGCATGATCCGGCAGCTTTCTTTGGAGCGTTTGGGAAATTAGCAAACCTAACCTGTAACCAAGTGTATTTCAATTTGAAAAGAACGTGATAATGCAAAAGCTACCTGGCTCATCCCAGGCAGCTCTTCTAGAGTTTCCCTAACGTTGTTGACAATTTACCAGTGTGCTATCCCTGCCTCTTTTACCTATTGATGCTGCATTTATTGTGACCCTTCAAGCCATTTCCAATTGAATGCATCTGAATTAAGTCAGTTCCTCTTTGAGTTTCCACAATAATTCCTATTTCTATTTCAAAAACCCAAAGCAGCAAGTATTGACCCTTTAGCAAGAGCACTTTTTAAAAAATTATTCCTATTTCAGTGCTTTATCAATAGACACATGCACATGCTATGAAATTGTTGACATTCATTTTATAACATGATCTTTCATTCAACAGCATGCTCAGATGAGTACCTACTTGGAATCATTCAAGGTGCTGGGCCTTTTAATAAAAAAAAAGAAAAGGAAAAATGGACCTATCCCTAACTTCATGTCATTTACAATCTAAAAATGATTATTTGCCCAAATCAAAAATAGATCTTAGTGACAAATCTTATTTGAAAGCTATCAGAGTTTCTAAGGCATGTCTCCACTTAATAAAGTCACTTCCTCATTATTCCTGGGTAATTTACCTCTTTGCCTCTGCTTTTCACTAATCCCCTGCTTTTATTCATTTTTGTTTATCAGAGAAGCATAAAGTAGGTGAAAATTAAATATTTTCACTTTATATAATAATTAGAGTTTAGGATAAAGGTTGGAACTCCAGTCTAAAATCTAATTTGAATATAATAGTTTTAATATTATTCCACTAGTTTTTCCATTCTATCTTGGAATCATTTTGCTACTTACTCATCAAAATTGTCTGTTCAAGGACAAATGAAGATAGAATGCATTTCATCAAGAACATTTGTCAGAATGAAAAGTAAATGGTGACATGATACTGAAGGCACACGCTTAGATATTACTTATATATGTAGCTCATGGTGCCATCACAGAGCAGGAACCCCAAAACATCACCTGTTTCCTTTACTTTCCCCAAACCAGGCAGTTCAGATTCTGTGGCAAGGGCTAGAGTATTACAAAACAACATTCACTCTCATCCGTCAGAGGAGCGGGAAGTGTTACAGGCAAGGCAGTGCCGATAGCATGTTAGCAGCACACCAATGGCAAAAAATAATTTCTCAGCGAATAATTCTTACACGCTCAATGTGAGGAACCTTAGAAAGGAACACAGAGGCCACCAAGAAATCAGAATAGTCTTTGTGACACTGTCTCTTTCTGCATCTTGCTATTGTAACGGAACCCTCCCTTGTGCCCACCATTAACCATAACTAACCAAGAAATCCATTGGGTGAGGGGAGGTCAGGTGGGGGAGAGGCCCATCGGGGGATGCTGGAGGTGGAGGTGGTGGGACAGAACAAGCAAGGCGTCCAATCCCACTAGAAATAAGATATTTGGAGATCCAGCAGACCTCTGGGCACGGTCCCAGGCCTTAATTAGGATTTTGTAGCAATTTTTAGGATAAAGTAATTTTCCTAAATATCACTAGTTTTAACTTTAGATACTTATATCTGGATCTTGTTAACGTTCACAGCCAGTCTGCTCATTTTATCTTCTAAATGCAAATGAGACACTAAAAAGGGTCAATGTTCATACCAACTGGGCCACTTAAAATGAGGAATTTGAACACAAACCAAGGAGAACCGGAGCCTACGAATGGGACACCAGCCTATGAAACACTGCTGCAAGCTGGGGGCACCAGAACTGTTATCTTCTAAATAGTGCAGTAGCTCTCTCTCTCTCTCTACCACTTAGCATCACAGAGCTTGAAGGGATGTTAGAGAACCTCCCCCCTCAGTGAAAGCCCTCCTCAAAGGCCACAGGACAGTTCAGTTCATCTGTGGCCAAGCCCAAACCCCAGCCTCTCCGATTTCCAATGCTGCGTTCTTTCTAGTAATAATAGCTCCAATATTCATAGTACCTATTGCGTGCCAGGTACTACTCTAAGCACTCTACAGGTGTTACTTTATTTAATCCTACAACCACTCCCATGATGTAGGTACAGATTACTGTGTGTACTTTCTTCCAGGGAGGAATCTGAGGCCTAGAATGAATAAATGATTGGCTCAATCCCTACACTGACAAAAGGGCTGGGCTTCCTATCCTGAACCCACACACTCTCCTGCCCCTGAGGACCATGCTTATTTCTCTACTGTCAACCTCCGCTTCCTTCATCCATGGAAACATCTGCAGAGAAGATTGGCTACTTGGTGCTTCCCTTCGCCCTGCTTCATTGTTCAGAAAATAACTATTAATAAATTCCAATTGATTTCTGTGTCACACATATAACACATCATCAGAATAACAAGGTCTTGAATTTAGCAATGCTGCATTCTCTCTATAATTGGGAAACAAGAATATCAGCTTGTTTGTTCTCATTCTTTCCAAGATGTCTAACTGTTCCTTGAAATGATTTAAGCAATTTGATACCTGAGAGGAACTTCATTATCTCCAGTTTCAACTCCCTTTCAGCAATAAAGAATTTATCACGAGTCAGGGGGGAGGAGAAAGTTGGTATCATTATAAACTGAATTTTTACTGGCTCTGATAAATTAATTATCTATTATAATTGGCAACTGACCCCCATGCCAGAAGCAGAAATGTGTACAAAGCCTTGGGCTACTCATATCATACCCCTTGCAATTATGCAAACTTTTACTGTTAATAAGCCACCAGCCAGAACTGGGTGAGATAGTCTGATTTCATTTACTTTTCTTTTTTCGATTTCTAGGGCAACTAAAATCACCCTTTCAGTGCATACACTGATAAATTACCATTTTCTTTGCTGCTCAGAACCTGAAGCGGGTGGCTGAGACCTGGATGGATGAATTTGCCGAGTACATTTACCAGCGACGCCCAGAGTACAGGCACCTCTCCACAGGGGACATCTCTGCCCAGAAGGAGTTGCGCAAACAGCTCAAGTGCAAGGACTTCAAATGGTTCATGGCTGCAGTGGCCTGGGATGTGCCTAAGTACTACCCTCCTGTGGAGCCCCCACCTGCTGCCTGGGGAGAGGTAAGGAGAGGTTGCGTGAACCCTCCTCTTGCTTTAGTCCGGCCATCTTTCCCAGCCTCAGGATGGGGGAGAGACTGCTAAAACCTTCCACTCCTTTACCCAGCAGCCAAGGCAGGTGAGCTTAAGTCTTCTTGGCTAAATTTAGAGTGTTCAAGTGCTTTTTTTATTATTATTGGGGAATTAGGGAATGGGAACAGCGCTGGGGAATTGGGGGAAGGGGAACAGACAAGTTGCTGTCCTTTTGTTCTTCAGTCTAGTTGTGGAGGATGTTGCTTCACT
>NW_017731377.1:5629826-5640230 GCF_001890085.2 Hipposideros armiger | reverse complement strand
CCTGGAAAATATTTTTATTTGAGATTAGTGAAATTACCAGCAGAGCTTGAAGAGAAGGAAAATACCTGTCATGCTACTGGGTAAATAAGGGCGACTTTATTTCCATGATAAAGATCCCTCAGTGTCCTCCATGCAATCTCGTTGCTGTTTATATATGCAAGGAAAAGGTGACAGAGGGGCTTGGCATTTTCCTAACCAGGATGTGCTATGCAGAATCATAAGGAAATGCATTTCCATAATACCCAGAACCATGGCACACATAGAAACCACATCAGCTCCTCAAGCAAGCACTAACCTTTTCCCCTCTAATCACTTCTTTATAACTTTACTTCATGATCTAAAGTGGGAAGAGCTGAATAGCCCCATTTCCCAAATTTAACTATCCATCTTTTGACATAAAAAGATTATTGTACTGGTCCAGGTCCATTCCATCCCGTTACTACAGCCTTTTCTGCGTAGAAAGGACTGTGCTAAAGCAAGAACTGAAATTGGATAGGGTAGATTTTTCCTAGCGATGTCATCTGCGTTCAGCAGCAGGCCATCAAGGGTTCCCTGCAGGCTGGGCAAGATGCTGCTGCTATCCCAGTTCTCAGGACTTTCTGAAGCCAGGTGTTCACTGTTTCACATCGTGGAGGACCTTTCTCATCATCATCCTCAGTTTTGTGGTGTGGGGGAGGGCATGCCTTTGTCTGGTTAGCGTCTGTGGCTTGGCCCAGCTCTGAAAGCAGGTGGCTCCAGGGCATGGTAGGAGGGCCTGGGATACTGAGGCGTCATTCTGGGGTGAGCTGCCCCAGCTCCTGTAGAAAGTGTGGTCAGCAAGTTCCCTGTGCGCTGCTTAGTTTGGGAAGCTTTTGAGAAGGTCCAAAAAAGATGCCGTTCTTTACCTGTGCCAGATACCCAAGCATGAAGGAAACAGTCAAGGCCATCCCCACATGCTCCACCTCCTAACATTGTTTGTACTTGCACGTGGTCCTGATACCGGCTGCTGAAGTCAGTCCTTTGGTCTAACCCTTTGCATCTTAAACATTTCATTAAAGCTTCCCTGGAATATGGGTAATATTAGTGTACTGGCATTAGTTTTAGCTTTCCACCATGGACTTAATTTACAGCAGTGGAAAGGTAAAGCACACTCCAGAAAGAACTTTCTTAGTCTAATGCATTACAAGACATAGGAATTTGTTACCAATAAGCAGGTGAGTCCCCTCCTAGAGCTTTTTTGGTTAAGGCTATGTCTGCTATCTTTGTATGACAATTTAAATGAAGCCTTGACTTGCCTTAGTGACTAAGAAATACTCTTCAGGACTTCACAGTATCGTTGTGTGATTCGCAGCTGGATTAAAATCTCATCAATCTTTTCTCCACCTTATGTGGAAACATAAATTCTTATTCCTATTGGGTTCCTGCTTCACGTTGCAACTGGCCACATTGTCCCACATTACTTCACTAAACTCTAACTGGTATTTACAAAGCGCCTTGCTTGGGAACAGACTTGAGCTTTCCATTGAGGGTCTAGAAAAGACACAGCTTCCCAGAAATAATCAAAATAAGAACCATCTTAGGGCCAGGTAGGCTATTCCAGAGTGTTTTACCCATAACTCCTGATGGCCTCACACCTTTTAGTGGCTTGCAGACCGTAGGGACATTTGCATTCATCATTCCTGGTATAAATAATCAGACATTGATATAACTGTTAACAACTCCATTGACTCTACTCCCTATGCTGTGCTCCACACCCTGTGACTATATGTATATTAAATTATAGTTGACATTCAGTATTATTCAGCTTCAGAGGGATAGTAGATTGGGGAAGAGAGGTAAAAAAAATAATCAAACATTGAGAAGATCAGACTTTTTTTAAACATGGTGGCAAATTTCTTTCCTCAGTAATTCAGAACAGCAAACCAAGAAAGGTCATATTTAGTTTTCGGGCAAGAAGAAAATGGAGATGCAGGCCAAAGGCGAGTTGCATTTGTTCAGTGGAGGTGTGGTACAGAGTAAGAATGAAGACAGTGACTGGAGGGAGGCAGAAAGAAAGGAAATCAGCAAATGACAAGAGTTTGGACCGGTAAATTGTTTTGAACAATATCTGCTTCCCAAGCATAGTAGATCCCTGAGACTGAATGTAATGCGTGTAATTCAGGAGGCCAGTGAAGTGTTTGAAATGCAGTTTGATCTAAATGAAACGATGAAAAAGAAAGGCAATTGTCTATCCATATATGGAGTAATAACAACCTACTTTTTAATAGTGGATAAAACTTACTAAGTGTGTAGAATATATCTGTGGACCATTTTCTCTCCAAAAAAAATTCTTTCAAAGTTTTCACTCTTGTGTTTTCATTTTTCCTTTGAGAAGGCCTTTTGAAATAAATGTTTATTTTGGAATAATTTTAAATTTACAGAAAATTTGCAAAGATAATTCAGAAAGTTCATGTATACACTTCACCCCACTTGTAATGTTAACATAGTATGTTTGCCACATTAAATATAGTACCTTTGAACTAAGTAATTAACATTGGTAAAATACTATTACCTAAACTACAGACTTTATTCAGATTTCACCAGTTTTTTTACTAACCCCTTTTCTGTTCCAAGATACAACCTAGCATAAGAGAGGCCTGTTTAATTTCCTATAAACTTTAATTGTTAGAATGGGCAAAGCTCCTAAATAAATGTCAGTTGCTGTTTTAGTAAGAAAGTGAAAGGGGAAATGCATACTGTGGTTTTTTTAAAGCTGTTATACGAAAGAACTACAAACGTCCAACAATGTAAACATAAGAATCCTTTATGGGAGACTTGTGCCAAAAGCAGGGTAGCTTGCTGTTTTATGCACTTGTACTTGAAATGGTTTTCCACCTGCTTTTCTGTGCCAGCCTGATTCTGGGTAAACAGAGTGCTTAGGCAATTTTTGGCTCTGGTAGTTGGAATCTGGTTTGTAAAGGATATGTTGCAGACCTTCAGCAGCTGGTAAACTGCTACTCGTTTCCCTGAAAATTCAGCTGCATTATTGTACTTGTCTCCTAACTTATCTCTCTGCTCTTTCCCTCCTCCATTCAGTTTATTCTCGATACAGTCCACTTAAAATGGAAAGTGAGGCCCCTCCTCCATTTAAAGCCTTTCAATAGCTACCATCTCTCGCAGGGTAAAAAACATAGTCCTTATCTATACCCTAAATGATCTGACCCTTGTTGTATCCCCTCCAACATCTTCTCTTACAATTCACACCCTGGCTTACTCTTCTCTAGGCACATCTCTGTTTCTCAGACTGGCCAAGCACAATCCTACCTCAGGGCCTTTGCATTTGCTATTCCTTCTACTTAGAATCCCTTAGGCCTAGAAATCCATTGGCTCTTTCTCTCACTCCCTTCAGGTTTTTACTCAAAATAAAAAAATAAAAAGTCATCTTCTTAGTGAGGCCTTCTGTGGTTATCCTATCTATTGTGTACAACATTTCACAAACACACTTACCCTCCTACTTATACACTTCCAGTCCCCCTTCCCTGCTTTGCTTTTCTCCTCAGCATCCATCACTTATATAACAAGCTATGTCATGTATTTCTTTATTGTATTTCTCCTCTACCTCTCTCACTAGAAAGCAAGCTCTGTGACAGAGGAGTTTTGTTAATTTGTGGAATTGCTACTGCTCCTCAGCAGCTAGAAAAAGTGTTTGGCATATAGTAGGTGCTCAATAAATATTTGTTGAGTGAGTGAATACATGGAGGATCCTGGCTCCCTGTTGTTCTCCTGACCATTCACTACCGTGCCCACATGCCTCCAAAGAGTGAGCACACTGAGCTTTCACTCCTCTTTACCATATGGGGAAAGAGTCTCTATACTACCCCCTCCTCGGCCACACAGCGTCCATCTCATTGGAAAGTTTGGCCAGGAAGACAGTTTGAGTAATGCATCTTGGGTAACCAGTTCTGATGAACTGTCAGATCTATGGTCCGTATCATGGTCAAACAAGATATGAAATACTCTCTTCTGACATCCTCAGGAGACAAAGGGGAAACTCCAAAAGTGAGAATTTTCTGTTCTGGCAGTCTCCAAACTCCCCCTGCCAGATCCCTCTTTAAAAGGCAAGGAGACGTTAAAGTCACATCTGATAGAAAAGGACACCCCAGAAGTTATTCCGTCCTCTGGTGCACAAGGGGAGTAGGTAGAGTAGGAAGATACGGGGCCCAGAGAGAATAAATAGGATTTTGAGCCATGTGATAAGTCAAACATCCCTTAGTGCTATTCAAATAGAAGCAATGTGCTTTTCCATGATACGATGTTGGGTAGGGTAAGAACAGGTTTAAAGTGGAGAACTCTTTTTAAATCATGCATACAGAGAGTGCCTCTTCTGTGTCAAGGTGCTAAATGAAAGAAACAGGGTCTCCTTTATAATATTATTTTTCTCCTTTTTACCTCTTTCCCTCCTTAGAATTCATGAATTTTCTAGTCATTTACAATACTCCTTTACAGTCCAAAAAGGAGAGTTCTGCAGAATCCCAAGCATCACGTATAAGAGCGAATAAAAGATGTAAAATAGATGAATGTGTCTTTTACAACCAGCATCATAAATTCTTTTAACAAGTGTCTGCTTACTGTCCTCAATGTGCCAATCTTAGCCCATCCATTTGTCATCTTGCGATTGTGCAAAACTTTTTCTAAATCTTTATTTTAAAAATTCATCTCAATGCCAAACTACTTCAGCTGCTATTTAAATTGCTTCCTCAAGATTAATGTCACCCTGAATTATGGAACATTCACAAAGGCAGGCAGGCACCCTAAATGATTCCAGGTCTCTTCCTCTGCTTTGGGCTCCTCTTGACTTCTTTTCATTTGCTTCCTTTCTTCCTCCTTCTTCTAACGTACTCACAGTACACAGGCTTTGCAAACTTCTCCGTATCAGTTTACATGAAAGAAGTTCAGCACTGGGAGGTAGGTTATTTGAAAGACCATCTGAGGATGTGAAGTTCTCTCTGTCAAACAAATTCTGTGTAAGCGCTGCTTCTGTATAACACAGAAGGGAAAGCCAGTGTTTTCAGCACAACGAATGAGCTTCTCTCGCATTGTCTTGGAAGAGCCCTGGCCAGCTTTTCCACCTTCCCCTGCAAGCACATCTTGCAACTGGGAAAACTACAGAGTGAGCTGGCCCTGCCACCCCTGGCAACTGGGCAGGGACCGTCCCTGTCATTCCACTGCTATCTATCTAAACCAGATCTTTAAATTAAGCAGTCATTCAGAGACGATTTGTCATTCTCTGGGTGTATTAGAGTTGACTTGATCTGTCATTTATTTTCTCAGACAGAGGCAATGCCCATACACTTTGCTAATACAGCTCTCTGGAGCACAACAACAAAGTTGAGAAAAACATAAGATCACATAAAAAAATCACATTATCCTTTTACATTTTACTATGTGCTTTCTGAGCTTTCAACAGTTGAGATAGTGTCTTATGGTAAACATAATTTTACTTCCATATTCCCAGCTGAGCAAATTGGACATCTTCTCAACACGGGCAGTTTGACCCAAGTCATAATGAAATCAGAGGTGTTTCAGAGCTAACAGATTTTTTTTCTCTTATAGAAATATGCCAAACAAAACTTTCTGTTCTTTCATTCTATTTATTTTTTCTTCCTTAAAATATAAATATTCATATCGAAATATGTTTACTCACATAAATACCAGAGATGCCAAAAATATAAATACATAAGACTTGTATTCATCTTTTGTTATCAGTATATATTGAGGATTACAGTTTTAATAGTTTTTTTCCTTTCTTAAAACGTGTACACTTTGGGTTCATGTGACAGAAGTAAATGAAATTTTTTTTTTAAGATTTTTATTGGGAATTGGGGGGATGGGAACAGTGCTGTGAATTGGGGGAAGGGGAACAGACAAGTTGCTGTGATTTTGTTCTTCAGTCTAGTTGTGGAGGACGTTGCTTCACTGGCCCAAGTTGGCACCGTCATTGCACTCTTCCCGGGCGAGGCAGATCAGTCGCCGGCTTCTGGACGACCACTCACAGCGGCTGCTGGCCGCTCACGCTGGCTGCTGGCTACACATGGTAGCCCATGGCAACAGGGGCTACAGCCTATGCCATCGCCAGCGACTCATGGCAGCCCAGCTCCAGGTTGAGCTGTTGTTCAGCATCTTAGCTGTAGAGGGCAGTGTCACTGGCCCTCATATGTGGGATCTGAACCGGGGCCCTCTGGCGTCCCAAGCCAGTTCTTAACCGTCGCGCCACTCGGCCGGCCCAGTAAATGAAATTTTAAGTGTATGTTAGCCTAATCATGAACTCATCTTAATGTTTAGTTTTCTACTTCGAAGATTGATACAAAATTAATAGAATTTGAGGATTCCTCAATTATCATATCAGGGTTTCCAATCTTCAGCTTCAGAGAGTTATCATGGATGGAAAAAATTCAATATAATTTGTCCAGTCATAGACGTAGGAATACCTCCACCTTACCAATTCTTTAACAAAGTGCCCACCTTGCTTTTGTGAGACCTAAGAGTGGCCTTTGCAGTGGCAACTGCCCTAAACTTGCCTTAAAAACCCAGTGACCACTCACAGGTTTGTGGAGGAGAAGAATTCTTGTCTGAAAGATTCTTGAGGCCCTGGAATAAAAGTGAGAAAATACTGGGGGTCAATTCTAAGTGAGCCAGACTGATCCCAGTATGCATTATTGGGCTTGGAATTTGGTATTAATCATGAAAAGGCAGGCAATAGTTAAAAACAAGAGCCAATATTCCTTAAGTGTCCTTGAATGTACTGAGCTGTTCTGTGAGCAGCAGGTCTTGGCTGGCCCTGTCCCAAACTCTGGGAAGTAGCGTGACTCCACGGCTTCAAGGTAAGCAGTCCCTTCTATTCACAGTAGATACATGTTTGGCAACCGAGAGGTCATCAGTCAGTCTTGCATTCTGTGAGCAACTTGAAGCAATTGTCTCTGTCTTAGTTTGGGAGATAACAAGTTGCTCCTATGCTCCCCTGCAGGCTTCATGCTAAATTCTTTTTCTATATTTTATTTTCTCACAATTATCTCTTTATGTACTTGATTAGATTTCTTCCCATCAATTTTAAGAGATACAGAAGTTAACTTTGGCCAGCTTAGATTTCTCAAATTCCGTTTTTGTCTAATCAATAGCCGAGTGGTAATTGACTAAACCGGCTCTCCCCTTCCATCTTTCTCTCTTTATGGCAACATGCATAGCTTTTCCTGTTGAGCTTCTGCTGCCCAATGTGATGCCTATTAGTTGGTTAATTTCTAAATAAGGTGGTGGTCTGTCCTTTAGGTCCATTACAAAGAGAAACTTACATAGCAAGAAAATCTCAGGAGGAGCTGAGTTTCCTGACCAGTCTCTAATCCAGGAAAGACAAATGAGTTTTTCCCAGTCACCCAAACCCAAGTCACCCAGAACCAATTACATACATCCAAGCTCTTTGCCTATGCTTTTTTGCCAGAATTGCATACAGGATTGCAGCAAATAGTTTTGTTCCAGGTGCTAACATGCATATACTGCCATTCTATTGGAAATAATGAAAAAACCATAAGAGGTGATGCCAGACATAAAAATACATTTTCTAGAATATTCTTGCTTAAAAATATACTGGGATTTCCAATGCTAAAAACATGGCAGCAGCATGGTTTTGTTTAATCATTAAAAACCAGATAAAACATGTAGGAAAGCAGAAGCAAAAAACACACCACGTGGATATCCCCAAGAACTCCAGAATATGGGTCAGTGTAAATCTAAACAGCTGAGAGCAGCAGGTCTTGTGTAGGATCAGCAGAGATGAAGAGTTGGTAGAAAAGAAAAAGAGAGTGCTGACAGTTCTACAAGCTGCAACACAGAAAACCAGCAAACATTCACCCCCAAAAGGAGCCGGTCCTTTTCAAAACAGGAACTAAAGCAATCAAATCTGAACATTACCAGTGAAATACAAAGACCTCCTCACCGGCTCCAAGCTGAGCCCAAGTACAAAGAAAGATAGGAAACCAGTAGGGGGCCATGGGAATTTATGCTGAAACAGGCTTAGTCCGTGTGTATCTTAGAAACACTCCAAAATACTCCCTTTTGGAAAGACAGGGACTCATTCTTTCCCTTCCCCTTCCCTCACCCTCACTGCACTAAGGAGAAAAGAAAAAGCCTACTGATAGTTGGATCCAAAACGAAACACTGCAGATTCCAGGGTGACAAAAGCTTCTAATACCAGAGAAGGAGGTGTCTGAGATGGAGACCAGAAAGTCCTGAACAACAAACATACTTAAAGGTAATAATACTGCTTTAGAAAGAAAGACTCTTAGAACTCTAGACAACACAGAATTAGAGGCAGGCAGCTTTTGTAAACCAGTCGTAGCCCTGAGAGACAGAGAAGTGATATATAAAGAGGCCATATTTTTTAATACATCACAGAACAACAGAGAAGAAACCCCTATCGAGGAACTTTCCTCTAGTCATCCAAGAAAACTATTTAATTTATATGTAAAAAATAAAAACTAGATGACAATAAAGCCCCATACAAAGATACGACAAGGATAACGATAAAAATGAACCAAATAGTTCCAACAGATAATGAAAACAGTACAAATGTGACCACAAAGAAGATGAAAATTGCAGCATAAAATTTGAAAATGAGCTAAAAGAACCTTAAAAGCAATTAAAGCTGTAAAGAATCATATAAATCAGAATTAGAACAGCTCATTCAGAAATGAGATGGCTAGAATAATTTGAAATGTGATGATATGAAAAAAGAGCTGAAAACTCAGAAATTGAAAGAAAAGAGAAGAAGAGAAAGAAAAACTAGTTCAGAAATAAAGGCTAGGGCCAGCCGAGTGGCGTTGGTTAAGAGCTGCCTTGGGACGCCAGAGGGCCCAGGTTTGGATCCCATATATGAGGGCCAGTGACACTGCCCTCCACAGCTAAAATGCTAAACAACAGCTCAACCTGGAGTTGGGCTGCTGTGAGTCACTGGCGACGGCGTGGGCTGCAGCCCCTGCTGCAGTGGGTTGCCATGGGCTACCGTGTGTAGCCAGTAGCCAGCGTAAGCGGCCAGCAGCCGTGGTGAGTGGCTGTCCAGAGGCTGGTGACTGATCTGCCTCGCCCGAGAAGAGCACAAAGATGGTGCCAGCTTGGGCCAGTGAAGCAATGTCCTCCACAACTAGACTGAAGAACGTAAGGGCAGCAACTTGTCTGTTCCCCTTCCCCCAATTCCCCAGTGTTATTCCCCTCCCCCAATTCCCCAATAAAAATCTTTACAAAAAAAAAGAGTTATTGAGAGTCTCCTATTTAAAAAAAAAAAAAAAGAAAGAAAGACTAAATTAAAAGGAGCAAAAAAGCAGATAGGACCATGGAAGGCACAGTAAGAGAAACTGAGGCTAGAAGGAAGAATAGTGAAATTAATAAAACAGAAATAAGAAAACAGAAAAAAGGATTCTACCAAAGAATTGGAATAACAGAGATTTAAAGAATATTTAGCACAAATCACCTAAGAGAATGTCCCCCCAAAAATGACAGATAACAAATACATAAAACTATATTCAGACAACCTTCACAAAATCAGATTTGAATCTACATATTAAAGAGCTGTATCTGAAAATATTTAACTGAGAACCATCAACACTAACATTTCTAGTAAATCAGTTTGTATTTTTTAAATAAAGAAAAACAATTTTATGCATCCAAGCAAAAAAAAAAAAAAAACGAAGTCAGACTTTGAAGCACTTTTGTACCAGAAGACAGTGGAAACACATTGTAAAGATGCTCTAGAAAATAAAACATGAGCCAAAGGTTTTATATCCATCCCAACTATGCTTCAAGTATGAAAGCCATCAAAAAAATTATAAACATTCAAGAATTCAGTGATTACTTTTACTGTTCTCAAGAGACTTTCTGGGATACTTACTAGAGGATGAGCATCAGAAAACCAAGAGATGTTTAGAGAAATATGGCCTGAGATCTGGTAGAGACTGGCTATAAGGATAAAAGAATATGCAAATGTTAAATGCTCTGACAGTATAGAAATAATACAGCTGAAAAACAGGGAAAGAAAGTGGAAAGCAGAATAAGTTCACTGATGGTCCCACAGGCATTTACTAGGATTAAAAGAATATCACCTATATTTAAACACTGGAGGAGAAGGAAGAAAAAATGAAAAGATTATAATTAATAACTATTGCTTAGAGAAGAGTAGAGTTAGGTGTTATCTTAAAAAGGAACCTTCAGAACCTTCAGATATTATATACAATATTAGTGTAAAGGTAACCAGTAGAAGAAAAATACCAACCATATCAAATACCAAAGATTACAGAGAAAAAACAGATCATATAGGGAATGACTTTCTAGATACAGTAAATACATATTAAATTGGTATGTCAGAGCTGAGATCAAACATATAAAGCAATCTAAAAGAAAAAA
>NW_017731377.1:5627288-5628421 GCF_001890085.2 Hipposideros armiger | reverse complement strand
TATATATATATATATATATATATATAAATTATAGTTGACATTCATTATTATTCAGCTTCAGTTTCAGGTGTACAGCGCACTGGTCAGGCATCTACACCGTCCATGAAGTGGTCTCCCTAATAAGACAAGTGTCCATCAGATACCCTACAAAATCTTTACAACATTATTGATTATATTGCCCAAACTGTCTTTCATATCCCTGCGACAATCTTGTGGCTGAAACATCTTTTTAATGTACCTTCTTTTCAAGTATACAAATTTAAAAGTATGTTAATGTTATAAAGAAGCAAAGTTTGCAGTGTATGTAAAAAGAGATCCAAATGTAAAGTCAACAAAATAAACACTCTGTAATCTTAAATTCGAATTGGAAATGTCAATGTCAAACTCAATTTTTTTCTCACTTTCTGAAAATGCAAATTTTCTAGCTGTATCCACAGCAAAGGCGTAGAAACAATTTCAATCCAATCTCCATGAGCACATATAACTCTCAATTGTGGTCTCTAAATAGGATTCTCCACTAAATGGAACTAAGGATCCTTGAAGAAATGGATGATTTCACTTGTAGGGCAGGAAATATAGAAAAATGAGCTGGGACATTATATTCCTCTAGAAAGCAAGGAAAAAAAGGAAGCTATCAGAGGCTGATTGGGGTCATGTCAAAAGGACACAGAAGTCAGCTAGAAGAGGTTCCCACTTGCCATAGATGGGACAATATGAACACTGAAAAAAATAACCTAATTCATTAAAATATACTAAATATACAAAAACTGTAAATTCATAATCATGCTTTAAAAGGCAGGGAGGATAGAGAAAGAGAAACAAAATAAAAACCATTGCACACCACTGGCCGTTGCTAAGACACCAAATCATTACTCTGAAAACTGACATTTTAAAGGAAAACAAGCATTTTTCTTGCTTTTCTGTGTAATATATATTTCAGGGCGTCCAAAGAGTCCTAGTGCTTGAAAGCTTTCTTACACAGGTTCTCAGATAATAAATTCAAACAGAAAAATAGAATTAGAAAAATCAACATTTTGCAACCCCTAATGCAATAACAGATTCAGGTAATGGTCATCATTGGATGGTAAAATGATTAGATAGATAGGACCATGGAAGGCACAGTAAGAGAAACT
>NW_017731377.1:5618682-5626719 GCF_001890085.2 Hipposideros armiger | reverse complement strand
CTGAAAAGAAACATTTTTAGACAATCAAAGGTATTTGAATATGGGTTGCATATTAGATGATACTAAGTAATATTGCTAATTTGTGGATATGTGAAAAAATGTTGCCTCTTTTCCTCTCCCCTCTCCCTCTCTCTGACTCTCCCTCTGTCTCTCTCTCTTTTTCTCTGCCTCTCTCTCTCTCCTGGAGACGCTTACTAAACTATTTAGGGGTGAATTACATGATGTGTGGGATTTGCTTTAAAATTCTCTAGCAAGAAAAGGAGACTGGGATGTGAATAGATGAACCAAGTATGACAAAATGCTGATGGTTTTCAAAGGTGGGTGTTTTTCTGCATAGAAATGTTCATAATAAATACTTTTTTCAAATCCATTGCCTTTGAAAGTATGTGGGAACACGATAACAATAGGAAAAGCGAAAGCATAAACATACATTTTGGTGATGTTGAAGGCACAGCATCAGCATTTTTATTTTACTGGTACCCTCGAGTTAAAATCACTATACAAGTATTGCAACACATCATCACATCCTATCATGTTTGAATGGCATAAAGCCTCAAAAGTGTAATAATTTACTCAAATTTTATATTTAGGATATTTATTAGCTCTATCCTAGAACTGGTGTGGCATAACATAATACTGTATAATATATGAGCAAATGGCACATTTTTGACTGCCTGAATCTCTCTGTCCCTCTCCCTTTCCCTCTCTCATTCTCATGTCTAAAGGTTGGAGCACTCGTTACTAGTTGTCTAGAGGACTTTCTTCTGTCTCACCAGTAAAATAAAATTTGCTTTTGAAATCATACTATGATTAGTAAAAATTATAGAATAGTTCATGTTTTCAATATGCACTTTCTTGCAATAGTGTCAGACTCAATCATGGCATTCTGAACGAGCAAATGAAGTGGGGTTGAAGAGTTCAAGTTCATACCTAGAATGCACTTGGGTTACACCGAGCAGAGGAATGCAAGAGTCTCCCATTTTTCAAATACTCCTTTCTTCTCTCTCTTTCTACCTCTCCCTTTCCAAATGAATTATAAAATTACTTACAAACATAAAACCAGACTTTGCCTCCTTCAGCTTATTAGAGTACAGTAAAACCTTGGATTGCGAGTAACTTGGTTTGTGAGTGTTCCACAAGACGAGCAAACATTTATTAGGTGGGTGCAAAAGTGATAGCAGCAGAAACCATAATGGCAGAAACCGCTATCACTTTTTTTGTTTGTTTTTTTTGTTTTGTTTATTGGGGAATTGGGGGATGGGAACAGTGCTGGGGGATTGGGGGAAGGGGAACAGACAAGTTGCTGTCGTTTTGTTCTTCAGTCTAGTTGTGGAGGACGTTGCTTCACTGGCCCAAGTTGGCACCATCATTGCGCTCTTCCCGGGAGAGGCAGATCAGTCACCGGCTTCTGGACGGCTGCTCACTGCGGCTGCTGGCCGCTCACGCTGGCTGCTGGCTACACACGGTAGCCCATGGCAACCCACTGCCACAGGGGCTGCAGCCTAGGCCGTCCCCGGCGACTCACGGCAGCCCAGCTCCAGGTTGAGCTGTTGTTCAGCATCTTAGCTGTGGAGGGCAGTGTCACTGGCCCTTATATGTGGGATCCGAACCGGGGTTCTCTGGCGTCCCAAGCCAGCTCTTAATCAACACGCCACTCGGCCGGCCCACCGCTATCACTTTTGCACCCACCTAATAATACATTTTAACTTGGTAAATGAGCAATGTCTTACAATACAAGTACTTTGTCTCCGGAACTAATTATGCTCGCAAACCAAGGTATTACTGTACTTTCTATGGGTTTAGGAACCCTTTGAGCTTCCCTGCTTGCTTACAAAACACTGGTGATACAGCTGGAAAGACTGGCTATGACTACTTGAGCTGTACATTAAAGAAAACAGTCTTAGTTTTTAAAGAAGATAGTATGGATTTGAAGGGAATTAATTTACATAAAGCAGGATTAGAGCGGGGAAAATAAAAATAAAATATTTGCCACTTGCAACTACCACCTGCACCTGGTCTTAACTTCCTCCCTGCACCTGGAAGTAATCCCAGTCCTGTGGGGGAATTTCCAGACAGTTCTCTCTCCTAAAACAAGTATGTACCATCATAGAAAAACATATAAGGCTATGTATCTTTTGTAACCCTTTTCCTTATGTGTAAAATGGGGTGAAATACATTGTTGGAGTGAGATACAGTAAGTTCTAAATACACTGAGAAAATTTTATTCACACAGAAGCCCTATTGAGATAAGCCTCTTCTAATATCTACCCAAAAACAAAGTAATTAGCTCCTGCCTTATATGACCTCCAAACTCCACCAGCTCGACTTTTTCTCTTTCACAGATTTACAGAAAGCAAAAGCAATTGCCCCAATCACCATCAAATAATCACTGTATTTTTTAAATTACGGTAAAGTATACATAGCATAAAATTTACCTTTTTAACCCTTTTTAAGTGTACTGTTCAGTGGCATTAAACTAAATACATTCACATTGTTGTATAACTGTCACCAACATCTCCAGAACTTTTCATCACCCAAGATGAAACTCTATACCCATTAAGTAAACTTCCTCCCCTCCCTCTGAGCCTCTGGTAATCTCTATTCTATTTTCTGTTTCTGTGAATGTAACTGTTCCAGGTACCTCATAGAAGTAGAATCACACAATGTTTGTCCTTTGGGGGCTGGCTTATTTCACTTAGCATGTCTTCAAGGTTCATCTATGTTGTAGCATGTATCAGAATTTCATCCTACTTTAAGGCTGAATAGTATTCCATTATACATATATACCACATTTTGTTTATCCATTCATCCATTAAGGATATTTGGGTTGTTTCCATATTTTTGGCTATTGCATATAATGTTGCTATGAACATGGATATACAAATATCTGTTCAAGTCTTTGCTAGCAATTATTTTGTTTATATACCCAAAAGTGGAATTGCTAAATGATATAATTCTATGTTTAATTTTTTAGGCACTGCTGTACTGTTTTCCACAGTAGCTGCACCATTTTATATTCCCACCAGCAATGCACAAAGTTTCCAATTTATCTCCATCCTCACCAAGATTTGTTTTTTTCTGTTTTGTTTTATAATAATCCTAATGGACACAAAGGGGTATCTCAATGTGGTTTTGATTTACATTTCCCTAATGACTAGTGATGGTGAGCATCATTCCATGTCTGTATAGGCCATTTGTGTACCTTCTTTGGAGAAATATCTATTCAAATCTTTGGCCCATTTCTTAATTAGATCGTTTGCTTTTTTGTTGTTGAGTTTTAAGAGCTCTCTATATATTCTGGACATTGACCCCTTTATGAGATATGTGGTTTTCAAATATTAACTCCCATTATGTAACTTTGTACTCTGCTAATAGTGTCCTTTCATACACAAATGTTTTTCATTTTGATGAAGTCCAATTTATCATTTTTTTATTTGTTGCTTGTGCTTTTGGTGTCATACCCAAGAATCCTTGTCAAAACCAATGCCGTGAAGCTTTTCTCCTTTATTTTCTTCTAAGAGTCATGTGGTTTTAGCTCTTACATTCAGGTCTTTGGTTCATTTTGAGTTAAGTTTTGTGCATGGTTCAAGGTCTACCTTTATTCTTTTGCATATGGATTTCCAGTTTTTCTAAGACCATTTGTTGAAAAGACTCTTTTCTCCCAATGAATGATCTTGCGCCTTTGTGGAAAATCATGGGAGGGTTTGTTTCTGGGCTTTCTATTTTATTCCATTGGTCTATGTCTGTCTTAATAACCAACTCTTTTGATTACTGCGCCATTATAGTAAGTTTTGAAATCAGAAAGTGTGGATCTTCCAATGTTGGTTTTTGGGGGGTTTTTTTTCAAGATTGTGTTGGCTATTCAACATCTCTTGAGATTCTATATGAATGTAAGAATTGATTTATTTTTATTTTTGCCAAAAAATATTATTGAGACTTTCATAGAAATTGCATTGACTCTCTAAATTGCTTTAAGTATTGGGTTGTCAGAAAAGTCATGACATATTTTTTCTATGTTTTTCATTGCAAAAATGCATCATGACTTTTCCAACAACCCAGTAGTATTAATATCTTAACAATATTGTCTTCCAGTCTATGAACATGGATGTCTTTCCATTTATTCATGTCTTCTTTCATTTCTTTCAACATGCAGAATATTTTAGCCAAATATTTCCACAGGAACACTGCCCTTCTGCCCAAGCAGGTCCCAGCTACAGCTCAGCAGGCTTCCCAGGCTCCCCCAAGCCCTTTCTCTTCTGTCCCCATGGCTTGATCTCCATGGAACATCTCACGCTAGAATTCAAGGAGGGACACTAGCTGTCAGCACTCTACACCTGAAGCGATATTTGGCCCTATTTTCCTGGCCTCAGCCTCTGTATTTCTTTGTATGAGTCAAGTTTCATTGTTCTCTAAAGCTGAGACTGATACCTAACTGGGCCCTGACCTCTCAACAAGTGGCCAATTAGCATACGGCACAATTGTCCCTCTGAGACTAAGCCAAGAGGAGGCTCTGAAGTCTATAATTATTGAACGTGAGGTTTTCACAGGCTTTTAAGACCCTAACATAAGAGTTGGGATTCTAGGTTCACCACTGACTTACTATAACCTATATATGCCTTGTTAGCAGGTTGAATCATGGCCAGCAAAAAAAATATATATGTCCACATCCTAATTCCCAGAGCTTGTGAATGTGACTTTATTTGGAAAAAGGGTCTTTGCTAATGGAATTAAGAACCTCAAAATGAGGTCATCCTGGACTAACTAAGTGGATCCGAAATCCAATGACAAGTGTCCTCCCTCATGAGAGATACACAGAGAAAAGACTGATAAGGATGAGGAGAAAGTCATGTGAGAGATTGGAGTGAGTAGCCACACGCTAAAGAATGCCAGCATCCACTAGACGCCAGAAAAAGCAAGGAATGAAATCTCCCCTAAGGCCTTTAAAGGGAGCCCAGCCCAGCCAACACCTTGATTTTGGACGTCTGGCCTCCAAAACTGTGAGAGAATACGTTTCACTTGTTTCAAGCCACTAGGCTTTTGGTCATTTGCTACAGCAGCCACAGGAAACGAATACACTTTGGTTTCCTTATTGCAAAGTAAGACTATGATAGTACCTACCTCAGAGAGTTGTTGTGATGATTAAATGAAATAATCCATGAAAAGCACTGAGCATAGGGCCTAACACAACAAGCTTTTCATAAAATGTTGGCTATTATTATTTACTGCTGTGGAAACCCTGATTTGCATTACAAATAGATGGAGGAGGCAATATTACCTAAATCATACACGAGGCAGAGGTTCAAAAAAATAATTGTTTTTGCATGAGATACCTCTCAGTTGCTTTTTCAAAGCAAAAACCACAGCCACTTTCTTGTCTGCCTGTGCCCATGGGTACAGGGAAAGTGTCACATCCTGTATTCCAAAGAGCAAATTCTAAGCTCCCATGTAGCTGTCTGCTGGAGAAGGGGGAAAGGAAGCTACATGTATAATTAACACATGAAACAGTCTTTATGGGCCACGGGATACATAAAGCAAGAATACTTTGCATCTGTATATAGGAAGGCTTTTCTGGAGAGTCCATAGCTTTCATCAGGTTTTCAAAAATAGCCTGTGACCCAAAAGAAGTTAAAAATCACATACATAAAATGATACTGACAACCTGGAATAAAAAACATTAAGGCCAGGCTCACAACAAAAACCAGGCAAGTATCACATTCGCTGGAGGGCCACCTGTGACTCCAAAAGCCATTGCTGGAGCTTTGCCCATGATCTAATCCCAGCAATAAGAGGAGATGAGTCAGGATTTGGGTGAGGGATTTGAGAGATGAATGGGAAGCAATTGGCGTTGAGACTCTACCAATCTCCTGAATAGGTCTGATGTATGTGTTGTAACAGAAAGTGGATATTAAACACATCCGACAAAACAGCCTAGCGACAAAGTCTTTCTAAATCATTTGAAAAATTCAATGTTTGGCAAAGCTTCTTTGTAAAACCCCAAGATCTATTGCAAGAATAACAATAAATAGCTGTCATTGTGACCCCTCTCATTCAGCAACAGAGACACTAACTAGAAAAATAGTGAACATTTCTCTATTTAAAAGGCAATTATTGAGTAAGTACTATAGATTATAGACTGAATTTTGTTCCCGAAAATTCATATGTTGAAGCCCTAACTCTTCAGCAATGTAACTATATTTGGAGATGATGCCTTTAAGGAGGTAAAGTTGCATGAGGTCATAAAGGTTGGACCCTAGTAGGAGTGGAATCCATATAATAAAAGAAAGAGACACTAGGCACATGCAGGCACAGAGAAAAGGTCATGTGGGGACACAGTGACAAGGCTGCCATCTTCAAGCCAAAGAAGGAGACTACAGAGGAAACCAAACCTGCCGGCACCTTGATTTTGGACTTCTAGCCTCCAGAACTGAGAAATACATTTCTGTTGTTTAAGCCACCCAGTCTATGGTGTTTTGCTATGTCAGGCCTCACTGATAAACATCTTAAACACCAAAAACTATGCCGGGTGCTGGAGCCACAGAAATAATTAAGTCACAGCTTCTCCCCAAGAAAGTCTCACTGGCCTGAGGTACCACCACAGGACCCTGCCAGAAGCAGAATCCAGCCCTTGTCCTCCCAAAGTCGCCTGACACTAAGGTGGGCCTGCCAGGTTTTCACTTGAACTTGCCTGGACTGGCTATTTAGTTTGTACATGTACCCACATTCACTAAACTAAACCTAGACTCATGTCAACTTTCTTTAAGACCTCTTCTGTCCTGCTTTGTTTTGTTTTGTTTTGTTCTGTTCTGCTCTATTTTCGGGGAGACATCAAGTCTCACTCTTTCCCAGAGAAAGGATAATTCTTGGCTGCTGACACCTACCATTCATATCACAATCTCATCAAACCCCAACCAGCTCATTGTCAGAATTATCCGCCCCTTGAGCCTGGCATTCACAGAAATTTTGGAGGAGGGAATTATGTAAAATGCTTAGAAGTAGATGTAAGATTATCCTTCAGAAAGCTGACCGGAGAGCATTCAAGCATTTTGCAATTATTTCACTAAGTTTTGCCCACAATGGTGTCCTAGAGTGGAATTTGTGTTATCATTGGTGTGGAGGGAATACATTTGCTTTTTTATAGGAAATATTCATCCATTTTCCCCATTAGTTTTGCATGAGTTTCCCTTGCCACGAAACACAGTGACGGCATGCTGGTCATGTGACTCAGGATTTTAAGGCCAGGCCTTCAACACACACTGTTTCTGTTCCTCATTTGTTTTGATTTTGTGGCTGGAGGTGAGAAGGCGGGTGGAAACATTTTTTACGACTACTCTGTTTTGTCTACTGCAAAATGGAAATAATGTGGCTTCATAACCTAAGGCCCACAGAGCACTATTTCAGGGAAGTAGTTAGACCATGAAATATTTTATAAATGTTACATTATAGTTTAGTATCCCAAAAGCAATTTGACATTTCCACTTTTTTTCCCTTAAAAAACTAATTCACCTCTTTTTAATGTGCTGACTATGCTTCGCAGCGATGAAATTTACAATTAAGAACTCAGACCCTGAATTACCTTACTTGAAAATAAGGACAATTTGCTGACCTTCCTTAGAGGGATGGCTATTAAACTCAAGAACGAGTTCAAGAGAATTTACTTCTCTGGAGAACTTTAAAAGCCCATAAATTATCATGTGTCTCAGGGATTTTGCTGCAACCCTGTCCGGGGTCAAAGGGTCACATCCTTCTCAGAACCAACCCTATGATTTTGATTGCAGATCTTCATTAACTAATGGTCCTGAATTTTACACAAGAGCTTAACCTCTCTACATTAGACAAGCTTTTAAACCTTCCCACATTTCAATGACCTGGCCTGAACTCAAAAGAAGAATTATTTCATCTAGACACTGTGTTGTATGCTTAGTTTTTCAAGTATACTAAAAAGTTGCTTTATTTTTAATTCCTGGGACTATTGACCTTGGCTTCGAGGATAATGTTAAAAGTGACTTTCTATGATTATACTGGAACTGGAGCAAATCT
>NW_017731377.1:5615788-5618122 GCF_001890085.2 Hipposideros armiger | reverse complement strand
ACAAGTTTTCCTTTAGATAATTCTTGAACTCTCACTGTAATATCTTCCTTCAGATCTCATTTCACCTCCTCCTGTACCCCTTTAATTTACTCATCAGAGTTTTGTAAATTGCAGGGAGAAAAGGAGAGCACAAGTAAATCTGTTCATCTCCTAAGCTACTCCTTCCAACATTTTAAAAAATGTCTTCTTTCATGTATCTGACATGTAACATACTTTTGTCTCATTGCACATGTGTGTATAACTCATACCAAAATATGGATAATTGTCACCTGTACACAGCCAAGCCTGTTGTTGGTTGTTCCCTCACTGGACCGTTGCTCTAGTCCAGCAGTGCACTCATGAGAAGATGTGTGCTAAAATATTTCCTTCCTTGACTTGATGAAATTACAACACCAAGGCTTAGGGGGAAAAAAATCCAAGCTGAAAAAAAAAGTCATAGTTACAAAGAGTTCAAATTTATCTTCTAATGTGTTCAAAAGATCAAAACTGTTTCATACTGTCTGCTTTACAAAGGATATACCTGACTATTGGACACAAAAGGAGGTATTTTCTAATCAACTGCATAGAGCAAGATAAAGTCACCACTCTTCTGCCATTTTCTAACTTTTCTTTCCAGAAAATAAAGAATTTTTTAAACCTAGATTCAAAATCTGGAGTCTCAGTCATAGGCCAGGAAATGATTCTTCCTCTTAATCTCCCAGATGCCTTCTCTTTTTTTTTTTTTTTTCTTAAGATGAGCTGGAAATCTTTCTGTTGGCAGCTCAGCGGCAGCTCAGCTTGGGCTGGGAATCAAACCGCTGTTGCTCAGAGCTCACACTCTTGAGTGAGCTCTTAACCCACTGAGCCACTCAGCCAGCCCCTCCCAGATGCCTTCTCTTGTACCATCACAGCCTCCCCCAGAGTCCAACCACCATGGGTAACCTCCTATTGCCCTTTGGTCTTGGACCTCAATGACTTGATCGTCACTTCTCCATCCCTTGGTTTGGCCAAGGGCTTTCCCAAAGCTCCCTGAGCATTAGAGTTATTTAATTTCTAACCCTGCTTTTCTCTCTCTATCTAGATCAGACTCCAACCCAATTTTAGACTAGGATCACTTCTTCTCTGAACCCAAAGATTCACAGCCTACATTAATCTCCATATATTCCTTTGATCTCAGTAAAGCATTTGACACAGATTTAGCACCCAAAATTACACTTTTCTGGTGAATTAATTATAAGCATTACCATAATAGGGTGAAGAAAGTAAAGATCTAGGACTCAGAGATAGGGATACAAATCCCTCCTGCCATCTCTTGGTTGAATGATCTTGGACAAACCATTTATTTTCCCAAAGCCCCAGTTGCAAATGTGAATGAATACGTAACATGGCAACGTTGCAAATTAAGAAGTGAAATAACAGTTGTGAAAGCACCCAGTTTAGTGTGAAGTAGGTACTCTCATTTCTTTTCCTTCTATCAGAGAATAGTCGTTTATCTTAACCCCATTTACAAGTGGCTTATTTACATAAATCTTCCTCTGCATCTGTTTGTGAAAATCAAATTGTTTTTGGCAAATAATCCATAATTTAAAAATTCTATTCTGATGCAGGGTGTATTCCACAAACAATACTCACAATGCCTAACTTCAAGTAGCAGGATGTAGTTTTAGAAAAAGACTATTTGGAGTAGAACACATATAAATCTGAAGGCCATGGGCTCATTTTTTTTTATTTTTTTCTTTTTTTTAATAATGTGAGCCAGGCTTCTGAAATGAGAAGTTCTAGTAAATCCCAGTGCAAGAGAGAGATGCCAAAGCAATTATATTTATGGTAAATTCAGAAAAGGAAAATGTGCATAAGATAGGAAGAAAATTTCTGTGGGCATAATTTCAAGGAAAGGCAGTAGTTGGTCTCTGCCAGCAGTCGTTGGGCACCACTAGCATGGAGTAATTAGAGATGGAATGGATTTGTTCAAGCAAAGATGGTGTGATGGCCATAAGGCTGGAACTTTACCTTATACTATATATAAATTTTAACTCAAAATGGATCAAAGACATAAACACAAGGGCCAAAATTATAAAATTCTTAAAATAAAACATAGGGGGAAATCTTCATAGCATTGGATTTGGCAATGGCTTCATAATATGACACCAAAAGTAGACAACAAAAGAAAACTGAACTTGATTAGAAATGAAAACTTTTGTGCATCAAGACAATATCAACAAAGTGAAAAGGCAACCTACAAAATAGGAGAGAATATTTGCAAACCAAATATAAGATAAGGGATTAATATCCAGAATATATAAAGAACTCCTACAACTCAACAACAACAACAAAAGAAATACCTCAATTAAAAAA
>NW_017731377.1:5605150-5610983 GCF_001890085.2 Hipposideros armiger | reverse complement strand
AACCATAAAATTATTTTCGTTGCTACTCTAGAACTGTAATTTTGCTACTGTTATGAATCGTAATGTAAATATCTTTTTGTTTTCCGATGGCCTTAGGTGACCCCTGTGAAAGGGTCGTTCTACCCCCAAAGGGGTCGCGACCCACAGGTTGAGAACCGCTGCTAGGGTGACCTTTTTAATTTATCCTCCAGGTGTAGACCAAGATCATCCAGGCAAACTGGAACGTAAAGTCACCACAGCCTGCACAGAGCCAGGCAGCGTTCGGTGACTCACTCTGTCCCCTCATACACTTTACCTGCATCACGTGCCTGTGTCACAGCCCTCTCCCAGCAAAGGAGTGGTAATGGTAGAAGATGCTTCTCAGCGAGAAGATAACCAATTCCAAGTGAAGAACTATCTGAAAAGGAAAAAAAATCTCTCATTTTACAAAAGTCATGAACTTGACGCTGCGCCCTATGTTGCATATCACACATTCCTTTGTGGCAGCCAGCTGCAATTTCCCTGTTCAGCCATCTCATGTTCTTTTACTTGTAGACCAGACCATATTATATTTATTTCCCTCCCTTTTCTCTTAAAGGCACTTAAAGGCACCATCCAATAATCATGTAATAAAATTTAAAAAAAAAAAAACTACCAAATCTACACCAGCATTGTCAGAAGCTAGGGGTAAACTAAAAAAACAGCCTTAAGCTCATCCTTTCTTCTTTCCACAGATTCGAAACGTGGCAGCCAATCTCTGCGTGGACAGCAAGCATGGAGCCACAGGGACCGAGCTAAGGCTGGACATCTGTGTCAAGGATGGTTCTGAAAGGACATGGTCTCATGAACAGGTATGTCAGCTCCCTGCAGTCACGGGAGTAGGGGGGCTGAGGCAGGTGTGAGGCATCCAGCGGGGAACAAATCTCTAGTTGGGATTTGTGTGACCTGGGGGGAAGTCCTGGTTCTGTCACCAACCAGCTCTGCAATTAAACGAACACTTAACTTCTTTGTTTCTGTTTCTTCTCAGAGCAGTTGTGCTCATTGAGATAATGTATAAAAATGTGCTTTACATAACAGAAAGGCTAGTGGGAATGTTGATTGTGACCCTGACTTATATTTCCTTTCCCAGAATGATAGTTTTCAAACCATGAAAAGCCTGCAGAGTGCTATGGAAGTCCTCCAACTAAATTTCGTGGTTCTAATGAAAGACTCTTTGTTATTCTATAAGTTTGTGTGACATTATCTAATCTTATATTTCCCCTCTAGCTGTGTATTGAAAAGAATACTTTACATACACTTCTTGTTGTTGCAGTAAGTTTGTAATCTTACACATGAAGGATAATTTTGAGGGCATCACACCCCAAAATGGATTCATGGGATAGGTTAAAATAATTTATTTGTTTTTGATTAAAAAACATTTCAGTGCAACTCAGCTTATGAAGTGAGGGTGTGATTCCTGACCCGCTTTGAAACTTGACAGTCTTGGAAGGGCCTTTCCTCGCACTGTGTCACCTGTAAAAGAGAAAAGATAGCGGGGAGAACCATGTCTGCCCCATTTTAGTGCTTTATTTTTTAATTATAAAATGTTTCAAATAGGAAACTATAAAAAATATTAAGCAGACATTTGTGTACTCGTTGTGCAAATTTAACAAATACCTACACCTGTTGCCATATTTTTTTAAAAAAACATAAAATGTACAGATGCAGTTGAAGCCCCTTTTCCCCATCATACACCCCTCTCTCCCTCTGCAAGAGGACATATTCCAAGTTCAGGATAATACATCCTGCCTGTGTTTTCTGCTCCCCAGAATTGTCCTTAATGCCTATCTTATGAAAACCAAAGAAGTAAACAAGCAGTTTCCAATAAGGAATTAGTTCTATTCTGTTCTATTCTATTCTATTTGCTATATTCCTCAGGTGTCTATCTTGTGTGTTAAGCTGGTAAAGACCCGCTGTACCCCTCCTCGGATATTCCGGAGCGTTCAGGTGTGCTGAGAGTCAGCATGGTGGCACCTCCCTCACACCCTGTCCCTCCCCGCCCCACCTCCAGCCTGCCTTACAGTGCAAAGCGGCAACACTTAGGAAAGGAGCTATGGGCCAAGTTCACAGCATAATCACTGTACATGCACTGCCCCCCGACACACACACACGCACATACACTCCACCCTGCTGGTAATCTGACCCTTGTGTTCTTATTCCACAGCCTCACGGTTTCTAGAAGGGTCACAGGCCTTGCCATCAGGCCAACCTAGATTTCAGCCAGTTTCACCCATGTGTCCTAGTGAAGTCGTTAAATCTTTCTAGACCATAGTTCCTCCATCTTTAAATAGGGACAATCATATCCGCTTCACAAACAGGGTTCTTATGAGAAGTAATGCCTGTGATATTACATCTTGCCCATGTAGTAAGTGCAGAGTAAATACATGTTCCTTTCTGCCTTCTCACAATTCCCCCACACAGAGCGCTTTATACTAATACCAAATTGGAAACCTCTGTCAGGCCCAAAGCAGCTGCCACACACCAAATACTACTTAGCATTCACTGGAATACATCCTGCAGCGTGTGCACACTTATCAGGCAGGTTTTAAAGAAGGCCGCAGCTCCAGGATTTACTGGTAGGAATGAAATGTCAGTAAAAACGGACTTGTCTATTCCTTCTACCTCTTTCTATAAGTGCCAAGGGATGTTACCAGGGATGGATAAATATGTTGGCCTGTTACCTCCAAGAAGCAGTTCTGACTTCAGCCTGAGAGAAAGAGAGAAGGCTTCAGAGGCCTATCAGGAAGATTGGCATCTAGAGAGGAAAGGGATATTTTGATAAAGAGCATACTATAAGGAACATCTTTGTCTATAGGGCTAAATTCCTCTCCACCACCTCTATTCAGCCCAACCAGAAAACACACCTAGCCAGATGGCTGATATAAAATATACATACCTGAATGCCTGAATCAAGTTTAATATTTCTATCCTCTGGCACGTTCTAGAATAAAATATGCTCTGGACTGTGGATATTATTTGACAACTGAAAATTGTGTGTGTGTGTGCATGTGTGTGTACACATGTGTGTATATATACCATCTATACATAAATAGTATATGTACATACATATATATAAAAACAATTATATGGCATACACTTTAAAAATTGTTGGTTCACACCCCCCCCNTAGAGTAGCAACGAAAATAATTTTATGGTTGGGGGTCACCACAACATGAGGAACTGTATTGAGGGGTCGCGGCATTAGGAAGGTTGAGAACCGCTGATGTAAGGGAAACTCATTTGTGCCTGATGAGCAGAATCCATACCTCCTTGGTCGCCATCATTCAGTTATCTCTCCATAGTACACTCGGGTCTTCTTTCTTTCTACCTCTACGTGTCAATTTACATTCTAAAATCAACTACAGCCCATAAAAGGGAAGTATCTCGATTCCTTTCAGCACATTAAAGATTCATGGCCAAAAATAATTGGGAGTATCAAGTACTTTAATGTCCTTATTAGACCAAAAAAGGGAACTGATTATTTTTTTTTATTTTTCATTGTATACCCAGGATCTAGCATAGTGCCTGGGACATAGCAGATACTTAACAAATATGTGTTAAATTAATCCTGGACCCACTACTTCTTACTTAAAAGACCTCAAGGCTAGAGAGGGAGTTAGCAAACAATGCTCTCTCATTTGTTAAACTGAGGCTTGTCTCCCTAACAACCAATTGAATTGCCTATCCACTCCTTTTCTCCTTTACCTCTTTCATGAAACCTCCTGTGTGTGAGGAGAGGAAAAACATTCAAACGGAGCCTGACTTCTCTTGCATACCTAAGAAATCCTTTACTCTCTGCCAGACGTTTTTCTAATTCTCACCCAAAAGGAGATTATCTCTGTAATCCTGTCACACATCACGATTCCCTTGTCCCTTATTTTTCTCCTTCCCTCCCATTCTTCCTGAAGCACCACCTTCCTTCCTTCCTTCCTAATCATGTTCAGTGTCTCTCAGGATTCCTTGACACAATTTTAAATGATGCCAAACCCTGAAGCTGGGCATCAGAGGGATAAAGCATGAAAATGATCTGTTGTGTCGTAGATCTAGTTAGCATTCCACGTCCAAGATTTGGAGTGTGTGTATGTGTGTGAATGGTTCTACCTTCAGCTCGGTACCAAGCCCATGTTGAAAAATCATAAATCATTTATACATTGTCTTGTTTATATTTTTTAAGCTTTATTTGAATGAATAAATAAATATTAGATCTATTGGAATCTTATTTACCTGTGTATTATGATGGAGTTCTGTTTGTGAGCAAGAGAAGATATGAATGTGTGCTAAAGAGGTGGAACTAAAAAAAAAAAAGGGTGAGAGAAGCAGGTGAGAATGGTCTGATAGTCATCTTGTATCCAAGGCTATCTTCTACCTTGAACTTTCAGCATTTCCTCCCTGGCACCACTGTTTGCTGGAATTTACACAGATGGAGACAATTATGCCTTTGAAATGTGAAATTTGGCTTCCAAAGCAGCTTAGCCCATTGTCGCCCCAGATGCCATTTGCGTGAGAATTTAGAAAATTCAAGAATTTTAAAAATGGGGTCTCCTTCATTCCTGCCCGTGCCCTTTTGAGCTCGCAGCATTTAGAATCAAAACAAGGCTCTCCGATAGGCTTTGGTGAGAATCACAGGCAGACTTGGCAGATGTGCCACTCGGTGTCCCTGACTTGTGCATGTTCTTTTCTTCCCCACATCCTCCTTTTCCAAGAGCAGAGCCTCTCTGGTGAGTGAGCGCCATGCCAGCTGACAAAGGAGAACAAGTGTCGCCCTCTGTGGCCAAGCGCCATAAACCTATAAGCAGCTGCTTTTTTCCTCAGTGTAATTCAGAGCTCTCAGTCTCAAGTAGAGGGAACAAAAGTGCCCTGAAGAGGTCTTTGGCATACATGGATAGTGGTTCTCTAAGAAGAGTGTGTCTGTGAGTTAAATGGCCCAAGAGTGAAAAGACAGCCCTGCCCGGAGTTCTTGTAGGCAGCTCTCAGGTTAAAGACCGCGTTAGAAATCAACACTCTGCACTCAGATAAGGAGATCAAATAGGAGCTTTGCAGAGTGTGCCAGGCTCAAGACAGCAATAGCAAAATGAAACTTTTGACCTTCCGGGTGTTTCTATTTCACCAAAGAAATTCTTTCACACACTGAGGCACTGATTTTACAAAAGGCACATTTTAAGGTTGGCTCCCTAAATTCCATAGTAATGTTCCTCCCTAGTATTTAATTAAAGAAAGTGGAGAAAATGTTTTTGTTTTTTTTTTAAAAAGTGAGAGTGAACCAGGGCACTTCGACACCAGCCAAGTTCATGACTTTCCCCCACACTACTAAGTGGAAATGCCATTGGTTTACAAGGGTTGGCTGAGAGGCAAGCATTTTCCCTAATTCAGCGTTCCAATTTGGAATCTATGCATTCTAGGAAAATGAATGGCAAAAGTGCTTGTATGTGTTTAATTACATTTCATTTGTTTCTGAAAAAGTGTTCCTAGCTTTCCTTGGATTCTCCGAGAGATCTACAAGCTAAACTAGATTAAGAACTGTTGCCCTGTATCCTACGTTATTTCACATTCCCTGTCATCAGGGACAGGGACCCTGAAAGTAGAGGTCTAACAGTGCAAGATGAACTCAAGCTGTTGCCAAATTCCCTCAATAAGGAAGCTGGTACCCACCACGTTGATTCCCTCCTGAACAACATCATACGAACCTCTACTCCTAACGTAAATGAAATATGAAATAGCTCTCCTCACCGCCATCTCACCCCAGCATCAGTTATTTCTTTCATGTTACCCCCTGTACTTCCTAACCACCTTCTCCCCGCCTCACTGACCACCCCCC
>NW_017731377.1:5571586-5601230 GCF_001890085.2 Hipposideros armiger | reverse complement strand
CCCCCCCGCCCCCAGCAGCCAGGCAAAACTGCAAAAATCTATGACATGTAATTCAAGAAATAGTCAGCAGAGGGCAGCACTAGACAAGCAGACAACTACGTAAGAGGAACTAAAGAGACCAGTTAATAAATCTCCTTAAAGATTTCCAGTCTCCAGAGGCTCTGAGAACAAAGCTACAGAAGATTAAACAGGCTGATGGGAGGTGAAAAACGAATCATATTTGAAATATGTATCACCATATATTGACTTGGAGGTTAAAACATTGCAAGCTGCTTTGTTTTCTGGTAATTAACTGTAAGCTTTGTTCAATATATTACTCAATGATTTAAAAGAACTGGCACTCATTCATCCACATTTAGATTAAAATCCCTGAATGAGGAAAGAAGTACATCAGGACAGGAAAATTATAGGTATTCTTTTTTATTCAAAAGCATTCAAAGAACACAAAAGGGGCACTTATTAGAGTTGAAATGATCCTTTTTTAAAAAATAAACCACAAATGAATAAACACAATAGTTGCATGAGAAATAAATGACAGTCCATGGAAGCACCTTTATAAGAAAACACCTTTTGTTGCAGAGCACCAGTGATGACTAATTTAGCTTCTATGAAGGAAGCAAGTGTGTGATTCATCTTTTTCCAGAGCCATCTATTTAGCTGTGTGATGTCACTGCAGCATTGTGTGCCGGCTTTCAGTTTCCTTTCGGGACCAAGAAAGAAAACTAAAATTAGACAGTAGGTCTGGAAAGACTACTCCCTGCCCGCCATTATGAGTCCCCGGGAGAGAAGCGGAGAAGGGAGGAGGGGCCCTCTGTGGCTGTTTGGCCAGGCAGCAGGCTCTGGTCTCATTCTGGGGAGGAAGCAGGCAAATGCTCCCTTTCTGAGACCTGAAGAAGAGATGTGCAAAGAGACAGAAACAGGTCACCGTGTGTAGTGAAAGGACAGATTTTAGGACACACAGTCTCACCCTCAGAATACAGTACAGTGAAGGGTGCAAACGGCAAGAAGGAAAGTGCTCCATCTCAGACTTCTGCCAACCACATAACAATGAAATAAAATATCAAGGGCCGGCTGAGTGGCTCCGTTTGTTAAAAGCTCGCTCAAGAGTGGGAGCTCTGAGCAACAGGGTCGCCGGTTCGATTCCCACATGGGCCCGAGCTGAGCTGCCACTGAGCTGCCACTGAGCTGCCAACAGGTGGCAGGATGGCCCAGCTAAAAAATTAAAAATTTAAAAAATAAAAAATCAATTAAAAAGTGAAATAAAATATCACTACCCACAGAGAGAAAAGTATTTTCCATTTCAAATCAAGGTAGCAAGATTAAGTAAGAAGTCCATCTGCAGTACCAAGTCCAGTGAGCTTATTCATACAATTCAGTACAGACACAGGTGACATGACACACACCACGATAATATTAAAGCAAAGAAGTATGAGTTACCATATGTACCATTCTGAATCTGTTTAAACGTATAACATAAAGGAAGAAAGTGGGGAAGTTAACATCAGTTTACTCTAAAATTGAGTGACTTGAGGTTGAAAAAAATCAAGAGTTATCATTCAGGAAACCTGAGTGAAATCTAAATGCTTCTGTCAGTAGGGAACAGCCTAGGGGTAGGAGACAAACGATGCATGTCATAATAACATCGCCCAGTGCAAACAGTGGCAATGCTTTCATAATGTCTGCTTGCTTCTGCTTTGACAAGATTTCACACACAACAGTGTGCCTAATGAAAGAAACACTCAATGCCTGATTGGTTTGACATGGCCATTAGGCTAAGATAAATGGCAACAGACAGCATTTCAAAAACATAAGCGAGAAAAATTTTAGCTAATGGTAGATGCAGAAGGATAAAAAATGATATAATTCGAAGATGCATCATGTGGAATGCAGGAAAGTAATGACCAGGTGATGACAATAATAATAATAACAACAACAACAAATAAAACACTGTGGACTACAGGCTAACAGTCTACAAATCTAAGAATGAGTGTTGCACTATAATAACAAACCTAGAAGCAAGAAATAAAAGTCACCTAAGGATACCCTGAGATATAATTGTGACAGTACATGAATAAATCTGTCCAAGATAAAATGTGCATACGTTTGCTATAACACAGGTGTTCTTTTAGACCTAACAGATCCATTTGTTAAAAAGTAAGTCAAGTAAAACATAAGGAAGTACTAAGTAAGAAAAACTGTCTCTAAAGCCATTTAGCCTCTGCAGGCCTAATTTCCCCCAACTGTATAACAAGAGACTGTGCTAGGTAACAATTCCAGTCTCTTTCGGCTCTGGCCTTCTAAGAGGACAGCAGGTCCTCAAATAACATTGTTTTATTGTAACATTGATGAGATGCTGTAGAAAATTCACTCTTGTTTATATCAATTAGCCTATGATAAAACTGCTTTCATTATATGTCGTTTTACTTAAAGTCACAGAACCTGTCACTGGCGCTAAGTGAGAACTTACTCCATAAAGAACCAAAAAGAGAGACAGAGACAGAGACAGAAACACATAAACTAGCAAAGACCACTGGTTTCTGAATTGGTTGGACTGCTTATAGAACCAAGGAAATTCGATATTTAAATAAAATAAAGATTTAATCAACGCCAATGGCAGGCTTATAGGGCAGGAAATTTGTTTTCCCAATAATAGGTAACTGAGCCTAGAATCACAGAAGTTGAAAGTTCTACAAATAATAATTATGGTTGATATAGTTGTAATTAGGAAAAACTTCACAAATTGATTTGAGGGACTGAAAAGATTAATTCATTCATTTTGACAGTTATCCCAATACACTTTCTGTTAATATAATGGGGGCAAGTGTGCATTTACTTGGTAGAAATTTTATTGGACATTTATTCTGAACTGTTCTGCATGCTGAAAACACAAAGATAGATTTTATATATATATCTGATTCCTGCCATTAAAGATCTCACTGTCTAGTGAGAGATATAGAAATGTAAATGGACGATCATGATGAAATAAAGTAAGGGATGGGGAGAAGTAAGGGGTTCAAAGAAGAAGGCTGCCTGGGTGAGTGGACAGCTGAACTGAATCTTAAAGAAAGAGGCGCACTCACTGGGTTGGCTGGTGAGTGCTGACCTTCCACCTAGAGGGACACTCATGAACAAAGTCACAGAAGGGAAAAGCCTGATTAGTGCAAGGGACTGCAAATGTCTTATTGTTGCTGGAACATCAGCTCAAGGGAAGACATGCAGCTGGAAAAAAAAAATGGCAAAGGCAAGATTGTGGAGGGTTCTTTATATGCTAAAGAGTTTGAACTTTATTCTCTAAGGGTTACATGAAAATATTGGGGGATTTTAGGTCAACAGGTAACATGATTAAGTAGGTCTTCAAACAGATTTCTCTGGAGACTGAGGAGGGACAGGTAGGAAGGAATTTTAAAAGGAAGGTTGGAAAGAAACTAATTAGGAGGTCATTTTAGTCGTCCAGACAAGAAATGTTGAGAGCAATGGCAGTAGAGATAGAAAAGAAGGGAGGACTTCCAGCAATATTTAAAAGACAAAAATGGCAAGACTTGGTAATTGATTAGATGAAGAGGGTGAGGGAGACAAAAGAGTTAAAGACACATCTACATTGACAAGTTGTATGACCTGAACATTGACTAAAACAAAATACAGGAGTAGAAACAGGCTTAGAAGGGAAGAACATCCATTGAATTTAGGATATGTTGAATTTGAGATGTCCATGGGACATGCAGTTGGGAAATCCTACATAGAGTTGGATATAACAAGGATGATGAGTTATCAACATATTGTCAAGAGTTGAACTAAGCATCTTCAAGACCAACCAGAGAAGTTGCAAGGACAGAGGGACCAAGGGAGAACCCTGAGTATCACCTCTGTTGAAGAGATGGATAAAAGAGGGACATGGGCAAGATAGAGTTATAGGATAACAGGAGCATGGTATTTCAGTGAGTTCTGAGTCGAAGGGAGCGATCAAAATCAGAAATGCTGAATAAACATTTTACTTTGAGAAGTTACTCCCTGCCCCGGATTTGAATGAATCTAAAAATGTCTCAGTCCAATCATACTGGGGGGGAGACGGGGGAGCTAGAAAAAGAGATTACGCAATTCTTCATGACTAACCTAACCTAAAATCCTTTGTCCTTCTATTTAAAGCATTCTCTTTTGTCTTCTGCGGAAACAAAATATAGTCACTGGCCATTACTCAATCAACTTTCGTATGTTTGATTTAGATCATTTATTTCTTATTTTTTTAGATCACTTACCCCACTTCTTTCAAGTTTTCTGCAGTTTCCCCACCATTTAACTGTTTTCTTTTTTAGCCATCCCTAGAATTTTACTATGTCCTCTACATTTTCTTTCCTGGGTAGTTCTTAAAAATTGAACTATACTGTGGGCCTGGTCAGTAGAGGAGCGAAGGGTATCATCTATATGCAGCTCAGCATTGTGTTTGCTTTTATATCAACAGGGGCTCCTTGACACCTCTTTATTTTGCAATTCAGTTTGACTTCACACAGACAGACCTTCCTTAAATCCTATAGTAAGAATTATATAACCTTACTGAAATTTTGGAATTGGAAGACATCGTAGGGCTCATCTAGCTTATTTTCCTGCTTAAGGATTTTTCCTACTGCACCCCTCCAATGGTTGTCCAGGTCAAACTCAAGAAAATACCCTTCCCCTACAGGAAAGTGTGTGTGTGTGTGTGTGTGTGTGTGTGTGTGTGTGTGTGTGTTTAATTTAATACATTATACAATCAATTTAGTGCATCATATGTAGCATTTTTTAAATAATAGAATAGGATGGATAGGATAGGATAGACTAAGATAGGGAAAGTTTGAATGGAATACTGGAGTCTATTAAATGCAGTAAGGATAAATATCAGTTCATAAAACTTGTTTCAGTTTGGAGAGAGGAAGTCTGTGTGTGTACAGTGTGTGTGTGTGTGTGTGTGTGTGTGTGTGTGTGTGTGTGTGTGAACTGTATCTCATACTATGAGTTACAGTCCAAAACCTTTTACATTGCCCTGCAGAATTACTCTCACCAACCCCAGGAAATTAATTCTCTTGTTCTTTACTTCATCAAGCTTGGCTTTCATTTAAATCAAATTTTTCAAGGTGCTAATTTCAATCCAACTGAACTCGACTCCTGGTCTTTTTTCAGTGAATCTGCTTGCTTAGGCTAACTGTGTAGCATTTGATCCAGTAACGTTTTATCTAAATGAGAATGGAAAGAGCTTATTAAAGAGTTTCTTCTTCCTCCTCCTTCCCCTCCCACTTTCCCTTTTTCCTCCCTCCTGCTCTTCATACCACCCTCTGTTATTTTGTACCTAACTGGAAATGCGTTTGCATTTTTGGCACCCTGGGCCAAACGTGCAGCTGTCACTGCTACAAGCACTTTATGATACAAGCTTTTTGCAGCACCTCTATTATGCTGACACATGGCTCTTTCTTATAAATCACAAAACAGATCTAAGTTGTTCAAAGGCATAACTCCCTCTAGCTCTTGAATCTCTCCAAGTTAAAACTCACCGCAGCTTTTCTGCTATTGTCACCTTGTTAGCTCTTTACTTTTGGATGGAGAGAAGATATTCGACCTGGTGAGCCGCTGCACACCCGAAAATTCTGCTTCGATGCAATCTCTCACAACAGCCCCGTCACTCTCTACGACTGCCATGGCATGAAGGGCAACCAGCTGTGGGGATACAGGAAGGTAAGAGTCAGCTCACTGCAGGTGTTCTCAAACTGCTGGGCTCAAAGTTTTCTAACTCAAAGTTTTCTTTCAAAGCACACGGTTTGATGTAAATTGTTATCTGGACATGTGTATACACATTTGTCTCACACACTGGGAGACCACCAGCAAAGATGAGGGGAATGATAGAGTGAATAGGAAGCAGCATGCTTTGGGGTTTGTTTGTTACATGTATACTCGTCACAACCAGCGTACTGAAAAATGGCTTTGAACCAGAACACAAACACGACAGGGAAGGGAAGAGTTGTAACCCAGACAACTCCCAAATGGAGGGACCACCAACCCAATAAACACGTGAACACATGTATACTTTTTTAAGAAACCCGATTCTCACAGAGAGGGAGGGAGGGAGAGAGAGAGAGAGAACACACATCTATTCATTTATTATATATCTCAGGCTCATTTGCTTGTGAGCTATCTGGGTTAAGACAAGTACATTTACACAAACATTTATACATTCCCAGAGATGTAATTGTTGCAACACTTATACAGAAAGTGACCCATTTGTAATCTGGCCAAAACCCTGCCCAAGTATAGCAAAGGAGAACTTATTTTGGGGAAGTTAAAAGTTTTAAGAATAATCAAGTTAACATTTAAAGATATTGGGTTGTCGGAAAAGGCATGATGCATTTGTGCAATGAAAAACGTAGAAAAAATACGTCATGACTTTTCCTACAACCCAATAGGAAAACACTAGTTCAAAAACAAATATAAAACCACATTTTATTGGCTTGATAAAGAGCAATTAAATTTTATTTTGAAATATTTTTATTAGGTTGTCTTTTGTTAACTTTTTAGGATACTATACAAAAAATTTTTTTTGGAGTTCTTTGGTCTTTAATTGGCTGCCAATTAGCAAGTACTTCATAGGCTTTATGCTGCCCGTCAAGTTTGTAGAACTGCTAGGGGTCTTCCCAGCCAATGAGAAGATACCCTCTGTTTGCCTTTTTATACTCTGGCGTAATTCAGCTTTACCCCAGACTGTGAGGAAAATGTCATACCCGCCATTTTACCCATGAGCTTTGGCTATCCTGTGGCTGAGGTAAAGTCAGTGTCCCCTGAAATTACAGAAAGTTAAAGAGAAGAATCTAGAGAGAATCAATATGGAGGGACCACCGTTCTGATACTCGTAGAGGTGGGCACCTAAAGTTATACTCACAACATTATACCCCCCACAACATCCGGCAGACTGTGGTTATATGTCCCGAAAAAAAATGTGAAATGTCAGTCGTTCTATCCTTCTACAAAACAATGTAAAATCAAAACAGCTGGGAAGAAGATGGCACCAGATATAATACAGAGGAAGGGGGGGTCACTGTGATAGGAAAACCTCACTTTTCCTTATGAAATAGGTCGATTAATCTCGTCAAACCCTTTTTCTACTCAGTACAACCCAGTCTGTGTGTGGTGCAAAAAGGAAGTTTTTTGTTTCGTTTTTTATAGTTATAGGCTGACCTTTAAGGAGTTCCTTTCTGGGCACATCAATGAAATACCTGCTTCTCCATTTGCCTACTGTGCTGGTGGTCCCTAATGAACAGACCATTTCTCATTACTGTACATTTATAGCGTGAGAGACGGAACACTCAATATGGTGCAATTAAGCCCAGAAAACGCAGTTGTTTTCATTAGTGAGCCTACAAAAGCTTACAGATGGATATGACCAACTAATACATGTGCACACAGGGCTCCTGGGGAGAAAAGAAAAATGGCTGTGGTGATTTCAAGAGGTAACTTACAGCTTTAACACTTTAAACCTTTCCAGGATCCCCAGAGACCAGTGAAAGGGAACCATGAGATGCAATCTGCTGTGGTTCTTTTCTCAGATGTTGTTGTAGCTGTTGGCCCTGCATTGCTTAGCAAAAGGTTACATTCACTGTGTATTTATATAACAAGCAAGGTATTTATATATAATCAGGAACATGCCAAAAGCTCAAAAGGGAGTTTCTGAAATGTCTCATCTTAGTCGATGACTCAGGCTTATTCAAACATACCTGTTTTGGAAAATTCCTCCCTCGTCTCTTTCAAGGGCTATCCCCAAGGCATTAAGAGAGAGAGCACAAAGGAGAGAAGTCTCTCTGGGGTGCTCCCTTGTCTGTTTAGATGCTCTACTTGGCTCTGGGGGCTTCCAGGAAGTTTAGCAATATTCTGAGTCAGCCTTGGAGACCCCCCTTTATTAGCATATTCATGAATCAACAGGATCCTGAAGACCCTACTAATTGGCCAAAGGACCTCAGTGGGTCATCTCCTAAGCTCCTAAGGTAATCATCATCACCTCCAACTGTTAAGGAGGCATTTGGCTTTATACACATCCCCTCAAACCTCACAACCTAGGCACTATCAGGCATAATTCACAGAAGGAACTGATACTAGCAGATTTGTGGGAGAGCCAACATTCAAGCTCAGATGCATCTGGCTTTAAAGTCTCTACTCTTTCTTCTGCCATGCTCTTAAGAAGTCAGATCAATATTGGGAGAGTTCCCAATGCCTGTTGGATTCAGCACCACAGATAGCAGCCAATCGCCCTCTGACTTCGTGGAGACTTCTTGGAGATGAAAGGTGGCCAGCAGCTACCTTGCTTAAAAGGGTGGAGGTTGTTATTCGGCCCTACTTCCTGACCTGTCCGCGGCCGCCAGCTCTCAGTTTTTGTTGTTCTTCATTCTGGAGGTTTTTTTCTAGATTTCTTGAGTTATCATGGACATACAAAATCATATGCGTTTAAGGTGTATAACAATGATTTGATATATGTATCTGTTGCAAAGTGATTGCCACAATAAGTTTAGTTAACACATCCATCACCTCACATAGTTACAGTTTTATTGTGTGATAAGCACTTTCAAGATTTACTCTCTTAGCAATTTTCAAGTATACTGTACAGCGCCGTTAGCTATAACCACTGGGCTGTATGTTACATCCCCAGAACTTATTCATCTTATAACCGGAGGTTTGTACCTTCTGACCATCTTCATCATTTCCCCCACCCAACCTCCACCCCCCAGCTTTCAGTTATTTTTAGATATGGGTCTTTGACACTACAACAAAAGTTGGGATCCCTATGCTATGGTCTTGTAACTAGGTTCAGTTGCACAACTGTGCCCCACCATAGCAGGTACCCAGGATAAGGCATCCCATTCTTGGTTTTCTTTTACCACCAGGGGGACCCCTCTTACAAGAACAAAGAATTGTTGAAGCAACCTGGGTGAAAATATTTAAATCACCAACCAACATCCAACACAAGAAACTGCCTTCCCTCTTCTTCAACCCCTACATCTAATTGGTCATTAAGACTTGTCAGTCCCCTCCACTGGCCAATAACCTCAAAACTCCATCTACTCCTTACCATTTCTATAGCCCCTGCCTTAGTTGCAGCCTTTCCCATCTTACACCTGATTACAATAACTACCTAAAAGGTCGCCCTGCCTCCTGTCCTTTTCCCCTCTAACCCCTCTTCCATCCTGAAGTCAGAGGGAGTTTCTGCAAAACCTGATCATTGCATTCTTGTGTTTTACAACTTTACATGGTTTGCCATTGCATAAAAGTAAAATGCTTCCGCCTCCCAATTTTTATCCTGACCCTTCACAATCTGGTTGACATAATGGTTGCTTGTCAGGCCTAACACATCCTGATCCATCCTAAATCTGTAATGTGATCTCGAATAAGTTATTTTGCATCTATGATTTTCAACTTCCTTATCAACATACTAGGAGGATAATTGAGATTAACCATGTAAAATTTCTAGCAGTTTCTGACCACATAATCAAATTTACATCCGCATGGATGACAAATGCACTCTTTATATTCATAATAGCGGTGAGCTAAATCCTGATACACCACATCACTATAGCAATCTATCCTAAGTAATATGTACTATTTTTTTTTTTTTAGCTGAGCCATCCTGCCACCTGTTGGCAGCTCAGCTCGGGCCAGGAATCGAGCCAGCGACCCTGTTGCTCAGAGCTCGCACTCTTTTTTTTTTTTTTTTAAGATTTTTATTGGGGAACTAGGGGAAGGGGAACACACAAGTTGCTGTCCTTTTGTTCTTCAGTCTAGTTGTGGAGGACGTTGCTTCACTGGTCCAAGTTGGCACCATCATTGCACTCTTCACGGGCGAGGCAGATCAGTCCCCGGCTTCTGGACAGCCGCTCACTGCGGCTGCTGGCCGCTCACGCTGGCTGCTGGCTACACACGGTAGCCCATGGCAATCCACTGCCACAGGGGCTGCAGCCTCGCCGTCGCTGGCGACTCACGGCAGCCCAGCTCCAGGTTGAGCTGTTGTTCAGCATCTTAGCTGTAGAGGGCAGTGTCACTGGCCCTCAAATGTGGGATCCGAACCGGGGCCCTCTGGCGTCCCAAGCAAGCTCTTAACCAACACGCCACTCAGTCGGCCCAGTAATATGTACTCTTGCTATGCCCTTCATACATACAAATTCAGAGCTATCGCTCATGTTCTTTTCTTTGAAATAAGCATTTTATTGGATTTCCCCAGATGTATACCCTGAAATGAGAATTTGAGGACAATTGGTTTATTTGGGAGGTGGCCCCCCAAAAAATTCTCAGTAGGAAGTAAGTGGGGAAGTCAAATAGGTAAAGAATGGGAGTCAGTAAAGGGTACATTATCTAGGAACGAGAGCTCAAGCCTACTGACAATCTCTGGAAAGTGTATAAAACACACATCAGAAAGCAAGGGAGTTGGGATATTTCTACACCACTCCAGTTGGTCTCTGGTTAGGATTACTCCTGAGAGTAGAAGAGTGTATTCTCTGACACCCATGGGCTGCTGCTCTTACAGACAGAACTATTCTTGAAACCAGAGAAAGCCCTTAGGATCACAGATACACTGGCCAACTGCGGGAAGTTGGGCCAGCATGCGCTGAAATGGTGGGCTTGAAGAGGTATGGGCCAGGTACAGATATTACCTATGAGAGTCTAGTTGTTCCACAATCCTTGTCAATGCTTGGCATTGTGGGTTTCTTTTTGTTTTCTTCTTTTCACTCTGTGGTTTTCGAGTGATAGTACACATTTGTTAGCTGTTTTAGATGTCACCTTTGTGAAGGAACTGTTAAGTCTTTTGATCATCTTTAGCATGGATTATCTGACTTTTTCTTAGTTTTGGGGGAGGTGTTTAAATATAGATAGATAGAAAGATAGATAGATGATAGATAGATAGATAGATAGATAGATAGATAGATAGATAGATAGATGATAGATAGATAGATGTGCTTTGTTGGATATGTATATTGTAAATATCTTATTCAAGTCAATGTCTTGCTTTTTCTCTCTTGTAGCATAGCTTGATGAAGAGCTATTCTTTATGATTTGTGTTTTGTGTGTCCTTCTTAGGAAGCCTTGGCCCACACCAAAGTCATGAAGATAGAATTCTAAGTCATCTTTGGAAGCTTTATTGTTTAATCTTCTACATTTTTGGTATATAATTTCATGAAATATTTTTATGTGTACAATGTAAGAGAGGATTGATTCTTTTTCATATTTATATCCAATTGATCACCATTAATTTAAAAGGACCCTTTTCCCTACTTGCACAGAAGTCATAGTGAAGGGGCCTTGTATCCATGGGTCTATTTATGAATCCTCAAGTTTTTACCATCTGACTGAATAGTCTTAGCCATACAGAAGGTAAACTATAGAAATAAATTAACTTAATCTAATAAGAGATATCCAAAAACCCACAACAGCCATCACTCTTAGTGGTGAAATGTTAAAGCTTTCCTTCAGAGATGGGGTAAAATACGATGTCCGCTATCATCACTTTCATTCATCATTATACAAAATAGCCTATCAAGAACAACCAGGTAAGATAAAGAAACTAAAATTTATAAGAGTTGGAAAGGAAGAACTAAAACACTGTATTTACAAATGACATAGTGGGTATATAAAAAATCCAGAAGATTATACATCTAAACTATTAAAATTAATAAGTATGTTTAGCATAGTCCTGGATACAAGATAAACATAAGAAAATCAATTGTCTATATACTAGCAACAAACAATAGAAAATTAAATTTAAAAATGATTCCATTTGACCACCATGAAAAGCATCAAATAGCTAGGAATACATTTCATAATAGATGTGCGAGACCTTTACACATAAAACTATAAAACAGCACTAAAGAGGAATTTTAAAAAATACAGAGGAATCTATCATGTTCAAGGATAATAAGACTCACTGTGAAGATATCAGGTCTCACACGGGTGGATACACTTAATATAAAACCAATCCAATTCCAGCAGGTTTATTTGTGGAAACTGATAAACTGCTTCTGAAATTTATATGGAAATGAAAAAGCCTAGAAGAGCCAAGAAAATGTTAAAGAAGAAAAAGAACAAATATCAAACACTATAAAAGCACCAGGTACCAAGACATGTAAAAGCGTGTTTCTTGAAGCAATGTACTATTGGCATAAGGACAGACTGACTGAGGCTCTCAAGAAGGGGACACCTGGGTATTGGTATTTTTTGAAAACTCCAAAGATATTCTAATGGAGAATCATTTTCCTAGCTCTAATTTTTACCTACTTTCTTTACCCTACTTCTCCCTCCTGCTTTAGTTGGAGGTTGCCTCTCTGCTTATATTCCTCTACCATTTTGTTTCCTTCTGTCTCCCCTTATAGGTGTTAACTACATGAGGGCAGGAACTTTTTTTTTAATTTCTATATGGTCTATCTAATATCAAATATGCAAAAGTTCCTAAATGAGCACTTTTTAAATGGCTTAAAGAACCACTGGATTCAATAATTGATATGATCACCTCCTTCATGAACCCCAAGCTGTGCTGAATAAGACTTAACACATCTGTTTGTCTCAGAATCATGTATACAGCCTTCCCAAAGACCAAAAGTGAAAAGTTTACATTACTTTTCTTAGTAAATCTCTGGGTTGTTCTTATAGTCTAACTTCCATAAGAAAGGGCTTAAAAATAATATCAAATAGGAAATACAAATAAGAAGGTACCTTTCAGGCTAAGTTGATAACAGTGCCACAGTCACATTAACTCAAACGGTGAGTGGGTAGCATTCTTGGCATGTGCCTTGCAATGGGCTATTTATTGTAATTTTTGATAGATGCCAGGACTTTGGCCTTTGTGCTCATAAAATCCTGCTGGTCCACAAAGACGCCAGATGGAAAGCCACAAGGTTGTTATTTTTAAATCATTCTGGTTAGCTATTGATTTAGGACCAAAAATGGGGAAAGTGTATACAAAGACTTTAATTAAAAGGCATGTAATTCAGCTTTGGTTCTGATATATGAAGCCCCACAACAGAATCCTGGACTTGTGGTCATACAGAGGCAGTCACTCTGTCCCAGGTCAGCCCACTCATTGCTGGACAGTCCCAAGTATTAGGAAGCTCTTCTCTGACCTTTGATACCACATAGATTACATTTAATCCATTTTGCTCAAGATAGAGCCCAAATATTTGAACAACGTTTGCCTGATCTTTTCTCTTTACTTCTAATTAAATGGCCCAATTTCCTGCTATTGCTCTCATATGACTTAATTTGGATCTACCTCAATCTACTGGACACTCTTATCATATTCCAGGTAGTCTTAGAGAGGGATACAATGCCCAAAACAGAAAAAATATTCTAGGTGTGTTTTAGCCAAAAGGAAGTAGAATGAGTTTCTAGTACCCTTTTGTTATGAGAAATATATTTCTGTTTATTTAGCTTGAGTTGATTGATTTTCTATCTTAACTTGACATACATGGCTTCCTAATGAGATTTCAGTATTCAAAAAAAAAAACCAGTCTTTTTCTCCTGTTTTGCTACACAGATGCATCTCTGCAGTCTTATACCTCTATAGTTCATCTTTCATACATATGAGCTATCCATTTGTTTCTATTCAATTTTATCTCACTCGATTTGCCCCAGCCTGGATTTTGACTCATGGATCCAACTTATGAGCAGCTGAACTAGTTTTGTTCCATCCATCAATTGGAACAGCAGACATCATGCCCTCATCTACGTTGTTGATCCCAGTGCACAAGACCAAAAACTGAGCCCTCTGTAATATAATAGAGATGACGTGCATCCATTAATAAGCATCATTTAGATGAAGTTACTCAACCAGATACAAATCCACCTAATAGCAATATCTTCTAACCCACATTTCTCCAGCTTGCCCATAAGAAAACAAAGATGGACTTTTCAAACGTCTTGCTGAAATCTATGCATCGTATCCCTATTTGTGATAGTAGACTTAAGTCATTGTACCCTAACAAGTTACGATTTTCAATTCAAATTGATGATTCAACCACCTTGTCAAAGAAGAGGGAGTCTAACTCCCAGGAGGGGAATGCATTCATCCTAGCAATGAAGCTTCCTTTACAATGAATAGATTCTCTTCCTCTTCTGCTTTTCATCTGTATGTCTAACCCAGCTGAAGTCACTTCATTGTCACAAGCTTTTAACTTTTACCATCTCTGGATAATTCAGTCATATTGCTAATGGCTACCATTTTACCTAACAATATTAATTGCCATTCTCTGGTCACTCAGAAGAAAGGCTTTTACTATCTCAGGCTCTCACATAAGAATAAAGGCTTCCTGAATTGAATGCCTGCCAAGATCTAGACTGGAAAACAGAAAAGAATCTTGGTAATTAGAACTATAAAAACTTAAATTAGTATTTGCTAATGAGAACAGTTTCTCCTGACTGGAGCAGGATTACTAGTTGGCTCAGGCAAGGAGAGGAATAAAGCAACTCAGAGGTCAAGAACCCTGGCTCTGAGTCCTGAGGGACCTGAGATTTGAGTTCTGACTCCACTGTGCATCTTAGCTCTGGGATCTTAGAAAACTTTCTTACTATGTGCTTCTGTTTCCTCACTTAAAAACAGGGATAATAAAAGTACCTGCTTTAGATAATTATTGCAATGATTAAGTAAAATTTAAATGCACCTAGGACATGGCTTCAGTTAGTGTTAGCTATTACTATTCCATGTGCTCAGCAAACTACCTTCTGATTTGATTTTAGCTCTCCAAGTAAGTTTACATATAGGAAAAGATGGGCTAATTGGTTATATTTCTATGCTGTATGTTATGTTACTATACTATTTTAGCTATAGCTAAATATCAGAATGTAAATTCCATGACAGCAGGGGTTTTTCTCAGTTTTCTTTCATGCAGTACCTGAAACACTGCTTGGCACATGGTAGGTGCTTAATCACTATTGGTTGGATTGAACCTAGCTTCCCATTTCTCCACATTTACTATCTCTTCAGATTGCGTGTGTGGTTTAGGTAGATAAAATGCACAAATCTGGGTAGAATATTTAGCACTGCCAGACACCGATACATATTTGATAAATAGCAGCTGTTATTATGTTCACATCACTCCTGAAAGGTTTACTAAGGGGAGATAAAAAGCTATGTACTGATGGAAATAAGCTATGCAACCTATGGTTTTTCTTTACTTATGAAACTTTCAGTTTAGTGGAGAAGCACACCAAAATAATTAAATAAATAAAGTGTACAGGACAACATGAGAACAAAAAACACTGCGCTTTACCCAGATCAGAGAGGTAGGCAAGGCTTCTCCGACAAACTACCTTTTCAGTGGAGACCTAAATGATGAGAAAAAGATCAGCTTGTGAAAAGGCCCTGAGGTAGGTAAGATCTTGGTTTTCTTGGAAGAATAGAGAGAATCCAGTTGAAAAGTATGAGTGTGAGGGAAAATGGTGAACTATAAGGCCAGACCTCTGGCCAGTGGGGTGAGGGGGGCAAGACTACACAAAAGCTTGGTGGTCTGGCTGAGAGTTAAGCTAAAAAACTGGGAAATCTTTGAAGGGTTTAAAAAGCAGGGATCTAACAAACCAGAGTACATGTTTTAAATGATTCCGGCTGCTCTGAGGAGAATTGAGGATACAGTCATGCACATCACTTCCCTGTAGCCCAGAAAAGCCAGTGAGAGGAGGCGGTGAAGGTTTGCCATAGCTGGCACTGCCTCAGCACACACACCGAGGGACGCTGTCAGGGCATTAAGAAGCATTATTTCTGATTGGCCAAATTAGCCACTGATGCAAGAAGACCAATTTTCTCCTCCTGAGGGGAATTCTGCCTGTCAAAGAAAAAAATGGAAAAGGATAGATGGTAAGTCAGCTTTGTCCCTGTTACGCCTATCAAGGGGTTATTTGCATTCTCCCAGATGCCAACAGTAAAAAATAGGCAGAAAAAAACCTACCTAATTTGTCTTCCTCCCAGAACTCAAACGGCATTCATATATCAACCTTGTTCTTCACCACACTAAGCTGTGGGAAAGCAGATATTTTTATCCTTTATCTCATCTCACTCTCCTCCTCTCCACCCCATTCATTGTGCGGATGGAAAACCTAAATCACTAAACTAAGTGACCATCACAGATTATTGTCAGTTAAAACTAGGATTAGAAACTAGTCTCAGAATTCCAAAACATTTCTGTCCTATCCGTGTTAGACACAAAAGGCCTTGGCCATGAAGGAGTTCCCACTCACAAAAGCATTCTCTTTCAATGTGTATTACACAGAAATAAATAGTCCATAGGAGGCCGTAACTCAATTCTCCCCACTTTACATAGAGGCGATATCCTGAGGTCCAGTCTATATCCGGCTGCTTACTGGGCCTCTAAACCTGGATGTTTCATCAATGTCTCCAACTCATCATATCTCAAACAGAAATCTTTATCACCTCTACCCCCAATCCTGTTCCTTTTTCTGCATTTCTTATCTCAACCCTGCTTTTCCTCCAGTCCTCCATTTTCTCTCTTCTACCTTAGCCTCCACATCCCACTAATCAGAATACCCTGTATATTTACTTCTCAAATGTCTCTCAGGTCACTTCTTGGATCACTCCCAGCTCATCCCCCATTGCTTTTGCCTCAGCTTAAATCTGGATGATGGCAATAGCGTCCTGTTCTCTTGGCTATCGTCCCATGCCTTCCCTCCCCCACTCCATCATCCTCTCTGCACTAGCATGATCCATGCAAAATATAACTCCTGTGGCTCCACGGTCTTAAATTGTCCAATGACCAATTTTTTGTTGACTAAATTAAATGTATAAATGTACATGTTATTTTCCATCTCTCTTTTCACATGTTCTTCTATATCTGAAATCCCTCATTCATCTTACCCCACCATCTACAATCTCAATGACACTTTTTTACTTCAAACATTTCTTGTTTACCTATTTGTCTCCCCCACTGCTTGGGTCAGAGGTTGCATCTCGTGCTATCTTTCTATGCCTCTCTCCTAATACATACCAGAAAATAAAAAACACTTAATAAATGTTTGTTGAACTCAACTGACCTAAGTAATGTTGTGTTTTAGGCAGAGGGGCTAAACTCTTATACAAAGACTTTTATATAAACTCTTATACCAAATTACACAGAAGAGCTCATTCCAGAGCCATCAATGACCTTTCTTCCATAAACCCTGTTGTTTAACGCAGAAGGTACTGGTGTATCACATTGAATAACCGGTTGATGCAGGTGCTAATTTTTGCAAATTCTATTTTGCCAGGATTTCAGAAAATGCAATTTGGTCTTGAATAGCTAATCTCAGACCAGATGGTTAGTGCATTCTGATTTTTAGAATTGGGGGTGTTCCCTAACTAAAAATAAATGATGAGAAAAAGGGATCGGAATCACTATTACTTAGGTACTTACTATATGCAGGACACTGTGCCAGAGATTTTACATATATTAACTCTTATCCTCACAACACACTTGTGAGGCAGATATTGTGTCTATATTTTACAGCTGAGGAAGCTAAGATTCACAGAATTAAATAACTGTCCTAGGTCACACACAAGTAAGGGGTATGGCTGGAATTTTATCCAAATTCCCTGTGGCACAGAATCCCAGCCATTTACCCAGCACTAGATTGTCTCCCCTCCCTCTGGGAGTTTTAGGCTTAGAATCATCTTCCTCTACATTATGAACTCACCCACCTATTTTATATCTGTGCACCTGCGGTGTTTGGTTCTTTTATTACCCTGAACACAGTGTGGAATGTTTTCTACAACGTCCTCATTCTTTCAAAATTGGGACCCTACCAAACTATGAAATCTAATAAAATGTAATGCTGGTCTGCGAATGCCACGAAGTGTAACACAGATGCCAATCAAATTGCAGGAATGCTTGGAAGAGGTCCCTTTCAATGAGCTACCTGAAAAGTCCCACCTACGCTTTTCACACCATGGACTGATTGGCCAGCACTGAACATTTCACTTGACCTGATTTGATTATGAAGGGCTGTTCCCACAAACCTGAATCTGAACTTTTTCATTTCCTGCTCAAGGATTTCTCATTTCTTAGGCAAAAACAAAAACAGAAAAAAGCAAGGGGGGAAGCAGTCCAAGAAGATGGGAGGAGTACAGGAGATGCAGTTTGTTGCGATTACATTTTGAACAGCCAGAGCATATGTTATGCCTTCCCTCAGGACTGAACAAAGAACAGTCCAGTTATAATGCACCCTTTGAGGAGTATTGTTATGGAACAGCAGACTTGCCAAAGCACAAAGAAGCCTAATTACAGTGAAAAAACAGTCTTCACTTCTGTTACAGTCACCTCTTGTCATGACCAAGGAGATGAAGGATAGATGAGGAAAGAGCTGTCATAGAACAAGAGACCATATTCACAAATGATTACTCGAGCCACTGACTTAATTCCAGCCAGGAAAAGCATCAGTAAAGACATTTAGTAATCCAAAACTTAGCTGAATAGAAACATAAGGATGGCAATTATGTAGTCCCCCCCCCCAAGGTCAAAAGTGGAAAATGCATGCTCTGGGAAAGGCTGAAGATGCTTCCAGAAGCTTCATCTCTAGGACCTACTGTATGCTCCAAAGACATGGGTGAACAGAGCTCAATCTAAAATCAGAGAACAACCCATCTGTTGGTCCATTGCATATGCTGATAATTTCTAGTTTGATTTCCTGTCATTTGTCTGTTTTACGTGAACTTTGGAATAAAATGTGCATTCAATTTTGTGGGTGGGAGAGGCCTTAGAGAGTGATTTTATCCACCTCCTCACTTTACTGATGCAACTTCTCAGACACAGATTTGGGGAATTCAACTTTTCAACTTTTATGAGAACGTGAAGTCCAATAACAGAAAACATTCTGGATTTGTCAGAGTTGTGCTGAGTTTGCATATCCTGCCCGGTTGTCCCCATGAGCACACCTGTATTTGTTGGAGCATGAGTTCTATTTGAGATTTAGAAAACTATGATCCCCTTATGGCTCAGAAAATAAGGTTCAGAAAAAAAAATGTTCAGAAAATCTGGCTTGGCTTTTGCATCCACACTGAGGTATGCAAGCTCGTGAAGGGAAGAGAATAGAAACATGTTCTACGCATTTCCTTGGTTTATATTTTTTTTTGGGGGGGGTTAGCTTTCATGGGAATATGTGCTTTGAGGGATAAACTGTGAACCTATGGAGGTCCCCACCTGAGCTACTGATAAAGGTAACAACAGGAAGAAATGCAGATAGTTAAGGGGAGAAAGAAATATATGTACCTGGAACAGAGTGAATTAGGATTTAGCAGGTCAGGTTGAATTTTCATGAATATTACAGCTTAAAAATGCTGTTTGAAAAACATCTACATACATTAGACCCATGCAGCTAACCTGGTAGAAGTTGCGGGTAGGAGGCTGAGAGTGAGCGATGCTGAGAAAGATTAGAGCAAAGGGGCGAGGGATACTGCTGCCCAAGGAGCCACGGTGGCTGTGGAAAGAGGTCTGTGACAGCAAGAGTGGAGCCCCAGGGAGAGGGATGTGGGGTGAGCTGCAGAGCACCCTCCTCCCTGCAGAAATGTGCTCCCTCCACCTAGAGTGGGAGAGAGCTCCTCAGAGCTTCTGCTAGGGTCAAACAGCAGTCAAGCTCTCTGAAGCTGGGGGTGAAGAAAACTGGGAAGGAGGCCTCAGGAACCCTCTTTGTGTAAGGAAAGTAAAATCCACAATAAACTCAGGAAATGTTAAAGAAAACAGAAAAGTGAGCCTTTGTATTAGGCATAGCTCTTTGTTTACACTGAAAATAGAAACGTGAAAACTAAATTGCAGGCAGCTGCCTTTCTCCTTTTTCTTCCTTCCTTCACCGAGTGCCGAACTGTGCAAACATCCGGGTCCTGGAAGGACATTAAATATTGGTTGGTGGAGTCCTAGCATCCAGGAGCAATCCAGAAATGTTTACACAGGGTGACTGAGAAACTTTTACATTCTAAAAGCATTGTAAGTCTAACAGTCCCCAGTTAAAGAAAATAATCAGAACTTCTGAACATTTCCTAAGGTAAATAATGAAACATTATTTGATCCTAAAATGTAAGCAGTGAGTTGGGGAAGTGTTTCCATGTTATTAGCACTTATTTTTTTTAGCATAGACATTGTAAGAGACGAAGTTTTATTGCTTGTTAAGAAAGAATGTTTTCTCTTAGCATTAACTTCCTTTTCCATGTTTGCGCAATAAAAAGGGGTGTGTGTTAATAAAGCCTATTGAGATAGTGGGCTTCCTCGCCACTTACACTTTGTGCCCTGGTAGTGCCTTTCATTCACAGCGCTGTTATCTTGTTATCATGTACTTAGCGACTTTAAAAAAAAAAAAAAAAAGGAACACTGCCTCCTCCATTTTACAGATAGCAATGAGAACTGCACCACAGGAAGACCTGTAATAAATAAAGGGGCTGAAAAAAGACTAAAGTTCAAGTGCTAACAAATTTATGTGAGTTTGTACATTGAGTTATTGCCTGTGTGTCACTTATTCCCTGCCCCATATTCATCTTCAGATTAGGGCAACTGAGCACCTAGCTTGTTTGGTTCCTGTTTTTTTTGTTATTTCCCTGTCCCATTAGAGGCTCGGCACAAGGGTAGGAAAAACTACGATTCTTCTGGTTGTGTGTGTGTGTGTGTGTGTGTGTGTGTGTGTGTGTGTATTGTTGTTTATAGAGAAAATTACTGTTTTTGTGTACATGCCTCTCCCAAATAGCTAGATTATTAACTGCTTGACAAGCAACCTCACATGTTTATTATCTTCAAAACTCAAGCATATAGCAAAATGCCTACCACAGAGTAGGAAATGAATGGACTGCTTTAAAAAAAAAATCAATGAATGAATGAATTCTTTATTCCTGATTGAACCTGCTCAGAGGCCCTACATAGTTCCCATGAATCCCAGGAAAGTGTGTTCCATGTGCAACTCAACCTGCCATTGTTTGATTTTGGACATGGTCTATTTTTCATACAGTGGGTTAGACTGAAGTGTAAGCAGGGATATTTTAATTCCTCTGTATATTTTGGGTTCTAACCATTCACCGTATATTATGTCAGTCGTTTCTTTCTGATCTCTCCAGGACAGAACATTATTCCATCCTGTGAGCAACAGCTGCATGGACTGCAACCCTGCAGAGAAGAAGATTTTCATGGCCAGATGTGACCCTCTATCTGAGACTCAGCAGTGGATTTTTGAGCATATTAATATGACTGTTTTAGAAAAATTTAACCACCATGCCAGTTCCTAGAATCAAAGAGGAAGAAAGAAAGCGTGATTACCTACAGATTATACAAACTCAACTTTCGCCAGCACCTGGGTCAAAGGAGTCAGGAATAACATTTCCTCAATCCAGGAAGCTGGATTTAAAGATCTGTAAATGCCACGTCAAAGTAGGTTGTCTTGAAGAACTTCCTGCATATGAAGATCTTGGCTGAGAACCTCACCAGCTGCTTCTGAGAACTTGAGACTTGCAGTTCCCTTGCTGGCCAAGGGCAGAGACGACTTTAGGGACTTTTCAAAACAACTGCTGAGTTAATAAATCCTAGCATTTCTCAGGTCAAATCCTGCAGTAGTGAGTAGCTATGAATGGATCCTATCATTTGGGAGGGAGGGGGGGATGGAAATAGAGCGCATGACTGCTCTGACAACCTGAGGATATCGCAGGCATAGAACTAGCCACACGAAAGGGGTGAGCTGTACTCTTCAGTGCCATTCTCTGACCAAGAATGGGTGACGCAGGTTTAACCCTTAAAAGTGCTGCAGATGATTTTAGAGTGCTCATTACCATTCTGTTTTCTTGTTTTGTTTTTAAACAAGGGTGTGCTATCTAATGTGAGACTTCAATTAACCATGAAATGGACTTTCAGTGTTTCTATTCTTGCATCTGCCATTTTCCTTTCAGAGCAGAAGTAACTTATTGTTCCTAAAAGTTCATGCTCCATCAATCAGTTGAAGTTCTAATTCAGTGCCCTTGTATGAATCCAGTTTAAGAACAAAATACTATGCTACTAATTTACTCCAAAGAGAAAGATTTCACAGAAGCAGCAAAACCATGTAAGGTTTAGGGGAGGGATTTCCCTAGGAAATCTATTTTTACTTTTCTATTATTTTTAGAATTTTCAAAGTCTGATGTTTGTCCAGTCATAATTTTTATTAAGGAAGAGAATGGAGTGAGGTTGATGCAATTTGTTTAAGGAGATTCTTAAACCCAAATAAATCTACACTCCAAGTGATGTGTGAAAATGTCTTGGTTCACTTCAATTCTCTTTGATCAATCCTCGGGACATAGAAGTGGTTTTATTTGGTTGGTTTTGGATTTTTTTTGTTTTATATTGTTGATATTAATGATGTTTTTGTTTTACTTGGAAGCACACAGAAGGAATTACCATTAGTAAAGTGCTTTTGACATCATTTTCTGTAAATGGGACAATATTTCAGGGACAAAAAAAAGGAATGATTAAAACACTAAATGGAACATTTAATCCTTAAAAGAATTTTTTACTTTTCAATAATAATGGGAATAAGAGAGAAATATACAAGAGGGGTCTCTAGAGGAAAGAATCATGCTTACTATACATTTCTCAAATTCTTTCAAGTAGAAAGTTTTTTATTTTGCTTTTATTGTTTTAATTTGGCTTTCTTGTTAATAAAAAATATGTATATGTCTTCCTGAATATAGAAACACTAAATTTTAGAACTGGAAAGACTTTTAGAATTCAGTACCTGTGTTTTTACAGGTGAATAACAAAAGTTCAGAGAGAGTAGTCCTAATTTCTGCCCGGGTCTTCTGACCCTAGTCCAGCATTTTCTCTCCTGCTCTGTGGTGCTCCAAGGTGGTTCTGGTTATTACTCTGATTTAACCTGAAATTTTTAGTCACTAGATGAGAATACTGGGGATGCCTACAAGGCTAGCATTCGCGTTCAGAAGCTTTAATATATGAAACCTCTTCTTGTTCTCTCTTCAAAATCTAATCAAAATGCCCAGTTAAACTGCCCTGCTAATAGTTGGGGAAGAGCTACTTTGTTAGCTTTACTGGTTTTTCAAGCATTCTTTTGAAACACTATTCTTTTTAAACTGACAGTCAGATTTTTTTGTGTGTAGGTCAAGCAATTTTGAAGCTTTCAAGATGCATAGTGGAGAAAATCAATAGTGAGAAATTAACCTGGGTGTGGAACAATTTCAGAGTGAGTGAAGCTCTATCTCAAGTGTCCAGAGAGAGCAATCTGGTTTTAGAGTTAGACGAGCCTTTAAAAATTCACTATTTGTCATTAAACAGTTGACTACTATTTACACATTCACCAAAGAGCCAACCTTGGGCTCTGCACCCTGGAAAGCCAGGATTTGCTGTGTTTCAGGATGCTCTAATCCTGGGCAGCTAGCCATAGCATGTTTGGCAGTGTCCTCTGAGAACACCTGAATACAGCGTCATTTTAGAGTAACACCCAGGATCAACAAAGATTGGTTTCCTGACTTCAGAGGGGCTTGTCTCTTGGATCTAACCTCACCTTTGAGTAAAAGGATGTACTATAAAAAATTAAAATCAAACAAAAAACTTCAGAGAAGCTTGAGACAAACATCAAAGCCAATGGAAATTTTAAACTGCCAAGCAATTGCTAAATGTGTGCAAAGAGGCACTGTCTAAAGACAATAAAATGGGCTGGCTGAGTGGCTCAGTTGGTTAAGAGCTCACTCAAGTGTTTGAGCTCTGAGCAACACTGGTTCGATTCCCAGCCCAAGCTGAGCTGCCACTGAGCAGCCAACAGGTGGCAGGATGGCTCAGCTAAAAAAAAAAAAAAAAGACAATAAAATGAAGCCTAGAAAATCTATCCCTAAGCGGAAGGGCAAGCACTGCCAATAAGCACATTTCAGGAGGCAAACCCCATACCACAAAAGGCTGGGACCCTACTGACTGGAAATAGCATTACTGCCATTTTGAAAAAAAAAAAAAGAAATTACGTATGTTGGTATATTTATTTGGCAAATAAAACTAAATGGTTTTCAGAAAGATTCTCTTTTCTGGAAAGAACATGATTTAGAAATTGAACAATAGGGTTCTGACCAACCCTTTTACCAGGATGGGAGGAAAAAAATATCATAAAGTTAATCTGACTTCAGAAATTGCTACTTTTCCATAAAAAGACATGGTTGGCCAGAATTAGAAAACAGCTAATTTTTAAAAATCCTTTTAATGTATTTACTGAGAAAAGGCTGTGCTGAAAAACAGTTTGAACTAATTTTGGGACTTATAGTTTGTTCTAAGACTGGAATACCACCATGACAATAACAATGTTTTGGCTTCCATGTCTAGTGCTATTTAGTTAAAAATATTAATATGGTCACATGAGTGTCCTTAAATGTATTCATCATGTCAGAGGGCTCCGTGAATAATGCAAGTTGCAGGATTATTTTCTGAATTGATAACATAGAACTTTATACAATAAAGGCATAACACATAATGAAGATGGGTTTATAATCAATGAAAGAGACTGTTAGGCCCATTCTGTTCATGGTCTTGCAAAACATAAAACGAATGCCAACAGCTGACACCACTTTCTTTAGAGGCAATTATAGGGTTTTTTAAAAATCCAAATAATAGGGCTGGCCGAGTGACGTGTTGGTTAGGAGTTGGCTTGGGACGCCAACTCTGAGCAGCAGGGCCTCGGTTCAGATCCCATATTGAGGGCCAGTGACACAGCACCCTCTACAGCTAAGATGGTGAACAACAGTTCAACCTGGAGCTGGGCTGCCGTGAGTTGCCGGCGCCAGCGTAGGCTGCAGTGGGGCTGGCCGGCAGCTGGCATGTGCTTTTGTGAGCTGCCCTGAGCCACTGTGAGTGGCCGTCCAATGGCCGGGGAACAACTGCCTCACCCAGGAAGAGCACAATGATAATACCAACATGGACCAGTGAAGCGACATCCTCCACAACTAGACTGAAGAACAAAAGGACAGCAACTTGTCTGTTTCCCTTCCCCGATTCCCCAACGCTGTTCCCCTCCCCCAATTCCCCAATAAAATCTTAAAAAAAAAATCCAAAAAATAAATAAAGGACATGTTAATATCTATGTTGTGCTTCCTACCCTCACATAAAAAGCTTCTGTTTCAATTCTTTTATAACTATCTCCATATGGAAATAGCAAAAAGGAAAGACAGGCACTATAAAATTTATGTCAGACCCATCAAAAGAACCATTGACGCTTTGATTACGAAGCCGACCGACCAGTAACGGAAGGCCACCCCCACCACTGTCTGCCTTTCCTTGCCTGGGACGTCCATCACACACATGAGGACCGGAACAGAGCTGAGGGCAACACTATGACACACCTCCTGGGAGTTTTTCGTGTTTTTGTTTTGTTTTTTTTGTTTGTTTGTTTGTTTTTTTTTTTTGTTTTTTTTTTAGCTGAGCCATCCTGCTACCTGTTGGCAGCTCAGCGGCTGCTCAGCTCGGGCTGGACTCGAACCGCTGTTGCTCAGAGCTCAAACTCTTGNGCTGCTCAGCTCGGGCTGGACTCGAACCGCTGTTGCTCAGAGCTCAAACTCTTGAGCGAGCTCTTAACCAACTGAGCCACTCGGCCGGCCCTTTTTGTTTTTCTTTTTAATTAAAGTTTACTGGAGTGACAATTGTTAGCAAAGTTACATAGATTTCAATTCTGTAATACATCATCTATATATCACATTGGACACACCTCCTGCTTTTGACCTCTCATCTTAAGTGTTACAGAATCGTTCCCAGGAGTGGGCAGTTCCCCTGGCCTTCCAGTGCTGCCAGGTAATATTAGTCAGAATTTAGAGCTATGCTAATAATATGTGATTACCGTGAAACTTGATTTATCCATGGCAAACCCTTTCGTAAAATGTCTTCAGGCTTCTTCCCCTGGCAGGAATATAAGGCTGTAATACCCTTTCTTAAACAAGTGCTGGAGATAAGGAAATAAGGCATTTTTATATAAATCCTGAGAAGGAACACCTCCAAGGGAAAATATTTTTAAGTGGTTCCCTCTGCTTCTGGAAGTAAATATAAATGGCCAGAGGTAAACTGTGTCTCTGGGCGTGGATGCACATAATCCTCTCCATTCACCTCATCGACAAGCTCTACCCCGGCCACCATAACTCTCGGATGACACCACTCACTGTAATTACTCTCCACGTGTGAAACTGTGGCAAGAACGCTGAAGCGTGACAAGTGGCCCGTCTTTCCCACACTGCCGACATTGGGAGATTGCTCTTTGATTTATGTCCTTTGCTTGCAGAACTGGGAGCTGTTTGCAACTTTATTGGGTAGACTTGACATTGGCCTGAAGCTTTTATTCACAGTCACTCGTCTCTACCATTGACACATCAGGCTGGTGTGTCTGGTACTGTAGCTTCTCAGCAGGCAACCAGCTCAGGCACGTGTTTAGTGCTTCACTTCAGAGAAACCTGGGAGAATTTCTTCCGTCCCTCCTGCCTGAGGTTTCCCCGTCAGCTCACCACACAACAGCACCCGTCCCTGCCTCTCCAGGGTTTTCACAGTCTGCCCCTCCACATTTGCTCAGTCCAGTAGTGGTGTGACCATCTCAGTACAGAAAGGCCTCAGTCCATACCAGAAACCTGTTGTGGATGATTTTATGCTGACATTTTACTCACCTTGGGAAGGGAGTTTATAACCAAGTGACATAGGTCCTGGTTTACCAGGGACAGTCCTGGTTTATGCCTGCTGTCCTGTGTAATTAATGATTAATAATGCCCCTTTTTACTCTTGAAAGTGTCCTACTTTGGATAGCAAAGTATGTGTTTGCTCTATCTACAACCCCCCTGCCTGCTAACTTCACGGTTCCTCTAGGGACAGTTAAAATGGACTTTACTTATTAATGCCTGTGATCTATAAGAAATCAGCTAAGCTAACCCCTCCTTTCAAACAGTACCAGACGAAAAGCAGTTATGGTTGATGATTGTCTGCTGCATTCACATGATTCTTTACAGGTTGCTTTATGGAACCTTTTTAATAAGAGTTCTTATACCCACCTAAATCTTTTTGCTGAATTAAGACAATTATAATGTAAATGTTTTTTCACAGTTTAAAAAATGTATGTGAAATCAACTAAGTCATTTTATACTTTCTCAAGCTAAAAGCTGTATATCCTCACTATTGGTCATATTGTTAATTCTCAATATTATGGTAAGGGATAGAGACAGATAGATGTTAGATAGACAGATAGATAGATAGATAGATAGATAGATAGATAGATAGATAATAGATGATTGATAGATAGATAGATGATAGATGATAGAAAAACAAAAATGCATTCTATTTGCATTATTACTTTTGTTTTTCAAAGCAATTGTACATTTACCTCACCCCGCCCTTATAGCTACCTCTGAGATAGATAGCATTACTATCCTTACAAAGAAACTGAAGGATTCAGAGTAAAGGAGCTTGCCAGATCAAGGTCATACAACAAGTTAACAGCAGAGTCAGGGCTAGAATTCAGGCCTTCTGATGCTTTGTTCTAGAAGCCCCTTCCACTCTCCATGGTACTTCATACCTCACTAGAGGGTCGTTGGTCCACAGCAGAACCAAATATGAGATGTATTGTGTGACTTCTAAAGAATGAACAACCATTCCTCGGGGGCCTTTGTTTTTAACCCCTTAATTCTGTTTGCTCTTCTCTGTACCTGTGTGTTTTTGTTGGTTTTCCCACAAGCTTATTAAAGTAAGAACGCCAAACTGAATTCAGGATTAGTGCCTCTTAATGAGATTTCCAGGGCACTTGAAGAAAAGAAGTCATCGACTAAGCTAGGTGCATAGTTCTGGATGATGAATCCTAAAGCAAATATTGTGTACTTTGTGATTATTAATGGGTTCAGCCCTCAGGGGGTAAAAAAAAAAAAACACAAAGATTTTGCATTTACTTTGCAATAAGACTCCAAATTGAACTTCTTATTTTTTTTTTTTTTTAGCTGAGGCTTCCTGCTACCAGTTGGCAGCTCAGCAGCAGCTCAGCTCAGGCAGAGTATCGAACTGCTATTGCTCAGAGTTCGCACTCTTGAGCAAGCTCTTAACCAACTGAGCCACTAGGCCAGCCCCAGTATTCTTATTTATGCATTCTATTCTGTCCTAGTTCATCACTTAGCTTTTGAGACTCTAAATGCACTGATATGAGTTCTCTCTGTGGCAGTTTCTTCTGGGGGTACTTGCTAAACATGTAGATTACTAGGCCTAACCCCAAATCTATTAAATCCGAATTTCTGGGTAAGTCTGCTAAATACAGATAATTCTACAATCGAAGAGGGAATCAACTGCTTTCTGCCCCATTCTGAATGTCTCACCACTAGTAAATCCAAGTTAATTCTCTGACATGGTCATCCCGCTCACATATATGGACTGCTGATGTCTGAAAGAATGTTGTCAGTTGTAATCCAAAGCTCAATTTACACTGAGAGAAACATACCCAAGAACATATTATTTCAAAATTCTTCTAGCTTTTATTAGGCCGGTGGTTACTAAACTTTATCATTTACACACCTGGAGAAATAGTTAAAGCACAGATAATTAAAATTCTGGGCCATCCCCACCTTTCCACACCCCAGTTTCTGATTCATTCAGTCTGGCATGGGGCCCAAGAATTTACATTTCTAACAAGTTTCTAGGTGATGCTGACCCTGATGGTCTGGGACCCACACTTTGGCTTCGATCAATAGTTTCACCATTTTGAAAATATCCTTTTGCAGATAGTCTTGTTGTTGAATGTGTTTAGAAACCATTTATTATCTTTAAAAGCCATGTATTGGAAAATGATAAAACCCCAACTCACTCAAAATCCAAATGAACGTAATTCAGTTCAATAAATATTTATGGCCAGAAGAAAGTTCCTTTTTGAAAGCTCTTTAAATCAGGATCACAGAGCTGGAAGACCAAGAACAGACAGTATGATGGTATCATAGTAAACTTTTTTTTTTTAATTAAAGTTTATTGGGGTGACAATTGTTAGCAAAGATTTCAGGTGTACAATTCTATAACACATCATCTATATATCACATTGTGTGTTCATCACCCAGAGTCAGTTCTCCTTCCATCACCATATATTTGATCCCTTTACCCTCACCTACCACCCTCCTCTCTCTTTACCCTCTGGTAACCACTGAACTGTTGTCTGTGTTTTGTTTCTTTATTTGTCTTTCTTGTTCTTTTGTTGTTTTCAGTTTTATGTACCACATATCAGTGAAATCATATGGTTCTCAACTTTTTCTGTCTGACTTATTTCACTTAGCATTATTATCTCAAGTTCCACCCATGTTGTTGCAAGTGGCACTATTTCATCTTTTCTTATGGCAGAATAGTATTCCGTTGTGTATATATACCACATCTTTTTTATCTAATCATCTATCAAAGGACATTTTGGTTGCTTCCATGTCTTAGCCACCGTAAATAAAGCTGCAATGAACATCGGAGCACATATATCTTTATGGATAAATGTTTCCAGATTTTTTGAGTAGATACCCAAAAGAGAGTTTGCTGGGTCATATGGTAATTCTATTTTTAATTTTTTGAGGAATCTCCACACTGCCTTCCATAGAGGCTGCACCAATCTGCATTCCCACCAACAGTGTATGAGGGTTCCTTTTTCTCCACAGCCTCTCCAACACTTACTATTATTTGTCTTGTTGATGATAGCCATTCTA
>NW_017731377.1:5506882-5571446 GCF_001890085.2 Hipposideros armiger | reverse complement strand
GTTTTTTGTTGTTGTTCAGTTGTATGAGTTCCTTATATATTTTTGATATTTACCCTTTATCGGAGGCGTTGTTTGCAAATATCTTCTCCCATTTGGTTGGTTGCCTGTTTATTTTGACAATGGTTTCTTTTGCTGTGCAAAAGCTTTCTAGTTTGAAATAGTCCCATTCATTTATTTTAGCTTTTACTTCCCTTGCCTTTGAAGAGTAAACATCTTTTTAATCACTGACATTTCTCAATTAAAGTATAATGAATAGGTCAAGGCCCCTACTATTAAGTGCCTGGCATTGAGCATCACATTAATAATTTAATTATTATTGTTCCTTTGTCTGAGCTATTAGAGAACTTCATGCTACTGTAGAATAGCATTAAAAATCAAACGAAGGCATAGCACAGTTAAATAATTTACATAACATTGTTTTTCACCATATCAGCCCTCCTAACCCAGAACATGTTTCTTCTCAAGTTCTGTCTTAAGAAAACCAACATTACTTTTTAGTGCTAAAGACCTGGCCAACCTCATTTCAAATACATGGTTCAAACTGAACTATGGTTCCTCTAGTCTTTGAAAAATGCTGCAAGTTTAATTAAAAGTCTTTTAAGTGGAACAGTATCTCACCATGTACAACTCAATTCACTAACCTCATTAGAAATAGTTTCAGGAAGTAAAGAAAAGCTTAGTATTTCCACCATGTTGGAACTGTGATTTTCTCAGAATTTGTAACCTTTTCATTGAAAATAAATACTAACATTTTTTGAAAGGTTATTTCTCCCTCGTCCTCTGTCTTCAAAATACAAGTTAATTGAATATGTATTTTTTTTCAGTTTATTTAAATGTCAGCCCCTAAGGGTGCAGGGAGTATATCTTTCAAATAGATTTTTTTCTTTACTTCAAATATTTTTCTGGGGATATTTTAGGTGTGTGTAGACAAGGATGCTTGAAAGACAATGTATGTGAAAGGCATTTCACTCTACTGATGCTTGCTGTTCAAATTCCTATCACCCAGCAAATTGTTTGTTAAGGAATTTATAATGTGATCACGTGCCAATAATCCAAGCCACATGGGTTCACGTTTTATGGAGAAAAAAATGCAGTAGATGCAAAAACTCTTCTGAGGGCCAAAATCTAGACTTGCATCTCAACTCCAAAGGAGCAACTTCTGTCATCAGGACATTCAATTCTTGTTAAAACGACCCAGAACCAAGGAATTAATGTCCTAAACACCTCTCCCCTAGTAAAGCAGGGACTAAAGGAGGTTGTGAATCTGCAGGGGGGTGAGGCTGAGAGAGAGAAAGAGAAACAGCCATGCTTTGTTTTCCTGAAGATAATTTTTGTAATGTCCTGGAGGAAGCAGGAGGGAAGTGTCAGAGAGACTGAGTTGTCAAAGAAACAATCTCACAAAAGAAATGCTGCTCTTGAAGCAAGGAGCCACTTCTCATTAATACGTACCCACTAGCAAATGGTGAGGGTCAGACACAGGTACACACGCATCCTCCCAACCTGCTTTCCGCAGGAATACAAGGGTTTATAAAGAATGGGAGCTCAAACAAGTATTAAGTAACTATGCAGAGTCACTGAAAGGTTTAAAATAAAACAATCTCTGGGCGGTTCATCTGGATAATAAATGCCTCTGCTTGAGAAAGGATAGGGGGTGAGCTTCTCTTCTTGTGAATGACAGGAATAGACTTAACTGAAGAAGAGCTAATGACCTTATTTCTACATTCCTCAGACATCAGTCCGCTGCTGCCAGAACACCGCCTGTGGGGTCGAGGCAGTGATGGTTTAAAATGACCAGGGAGACAGGCCACAGGAAAAAATGAGCTGCAGCTAGGGTGGCAGCTTCTTAAGATGTTGACGAATGTCTCCACGTGGAGACCAGCAACATACTGTGCACTCTGTGCTACCAGAGCTAAGCCACTGGCCTCAATGCTGAGATATCAGCAAGGCTCTTCAAGACACTCTTCTTCTCTTCTTGTTTCTTTTTTAATGCTCCTCTATGTGTATCAATCCTGACAGAACTTCCTCCAAAAAAGACGATAGCACCTCAGATCAGTGTAATCCCTTTGGTGACTTGAGGAAGTCAGAGCACCTTTCTTGCTGCGGTAAAGAGAAATGTTAGAACAGCAAAACCCTCAATCTTCCTTCACATCATTCTTTATGTCTCTTCTCCCTAACGAGGAAAAACTGTTTCAGGTAATGTCAGCAGTTTGGTCCTTTTCTCTGAGGACACCACGCTCCCTCGAAATTTAATTCAATAAATGTTTGTTGACTACACACAACAGTGAAGCTTCACATTAGACCAAAAGGTATAAATAACTAGGAAAAAAGAAATGTCTGTTTAGATTTTGAAAATATATTCTTTTATTTTTTTTAATTAGGGAATTGGGGGATGGGAACGGCGCTGGGGAATTGGGGGAAGGGGAACAGACAAGTTGCTGTCCTTCTGTTCTTCAGTCTAGTTGTGGAGGACATTGCTTCACTGGCCCAAGTTGGCACCATCATTGCTCTCTTCCCGGGCGAGGCACATCAGTCGCCGGCTTCTGGACGGCCGCTCACTGCAGCTTCTGGCTGCTCACGCGCTGGCTGCTGGCTACACACGGTAGCCCATGGCAACCCACTGCAGCAGTGGCTGCAGCCTTCATGGTTGACAGCGACTTATGGCATCCCAGCTCCAGGTTGAGCTGTTGTTCAGCATCTTAGCTGTAGAGGGCAGTGTCACTGACCCTCATATGTGGGACCTGAAGCGGGGCCCTCTGGCACCCCAAGCCAGCTCTTAGCCATCGCACCATTTGACTGGCCCTTGAAAACATATTCTTGCCTTAGCTATAGCCCTTTTCCCATTTGAAATAGACTAAATCTTTTTTATTTTATGTAATTAAATGTATTGGGGTAACACTGTTTTAATAAGATTATATAAGTTTCTGGGCCGGCCGAGTGGTGTGTTGGTTAAGAACTGGCTTGGGACGCCAGAGGGTCCCAGTTTGGATCCCACATATGAGAGCCAGTGACACTGCCCTCTACAGCTAAGATGCTGAACAACAGCTCAACCTGGAGCTGGGCTGCAGTGAGTCGCCGGCGATGGCCTAGGCTGCAGCCCCTGTGGCAGTGGGTTGCCATGGGCTACCGTGTGTAGCCAGCAGCCAGCGTGAGCGGCCAACAGCCGCAGTGAGCGGCCGTCCAGAAGCCGGCGACTGATCTGCCTCGCCTGGGAAAAGCGCAATGATGGTGCCAACTTGGGCCAGTGAAGCAACGTCCTCCACAATTAGACTGAAGAACAAAAAGACAGCAACTTGTGTGTTCCCCTTCCCCCAATTCCCCAGCGCTGTTCCCATCCCCCAATTCCCCAATAAAAATCTTTAAAAAAAAAAAAAGATTATATAAGTTTCAAGTGTACAATTCTATATCATCTGTTTATTGCATTGTATGCTCACCACCCAAAGTTTAGTCCCCTTCCATCACCATGTGTTAGACCCACTTGAATCTCCCCTCACCTTCTTCCCCTCTGGTAACCACCATACTGTTCTGTTGTCTGTGTCTATGAGGTTTTTTTGTTTGTCTGTTTGTTCATTTGTTGCTGTCTGTTTTATATCCCACATGGGAATGAAATCATGTGGTTTCATCCTTTTTCATCTGAATTAGTCACTTAGCATAATACACTCTAGGTCCATCCCTGTTGTCGAAAATGGCACTATTTCATCTTTTCATATGGCTGAGTAATATTCCATTGTATATATATACCACATCGTCTTTATCCAATCATCCAACGAAGGACACTCTGGTGTTTCCATGTCTTGGCTACCATGAATGAACGTAGGGGTAGTTATAGCTTTATGAATAAATGTTTTCACATTTTTGGGGTAGATACCCAGAAGAGGGACTGCTTGGTCATATGGAAGCTCTAATCTTAATTTTTCGAGGAAACTTTATACCGTTTTCCAGAGTGGCTGCACCAATTTACATTCCCACCAGCAGTGTATGAGGGTTCCTTTTTCTCCACAACCTCTCCAACACTTGTTATTTCTTGTCTTATTGATAATGTGGTTTTGATTTGTATTTCCCTTATAACTAATCAAGTTGAGCTTCTTTTCATATATCTGTTGGTGACACTGGCCAAATCTTTAACTGGGCAAGTCTTCCTCAAAGGATTGTGGTAGTAATGAAATATGATAATATACAAAAGATTGCCATGTAACTTGCAACAAAATATAAATGAAACGTGTTAGTATTTAATGAAAGTCTGTCCTGTAGCAGCTTACAATTTAGCACAGTGTTGTTTAGATAGGATGACCATATAACTTATTGTACAAACCAGATAATGTTTTAGAGTGAAATTAGTTGTTATTAATAAGTACAGAGGAAAAACAAATGAAAACCAGGACTGGGGAAACTGGGATATATGGTCATCTTCTTCTTAAAGACACTAACAAGAGATTCATGGGTAAGACAAAATATTAAGACAGCCCCATAGCCAACATTTAGGGATTGTTGGGGAGGGGAAAAAAAAAACACAAAAAAACTTTTCCTCTACCCTCTTAGGTTGAGTTTTGGGGACCTGTGAATTAAATTGATGAAAGACAGATTAGCAACAGAAAAAGAAGCAGATTTAATTATTTACTTACGTAATACATAGGAGTTCCCAAAGAAAGTGACTAAAAGAGGCAGTTAGAATTTGGGGCTTGTGTGCCACCTGAATAGGGGATGGAGAGGGGCAGAAGGACACTTCTGGAAGAACAAATGGCTTCTTAAAAGGGAGCAGAAGAGAAAGAGCATTTACTGAAAAACAAGTGACTTTGAAAAACATAAATGGGCCCTTAGGAGAATAGATGGGAGATACAATGGTTTGTGACATGTCTGTTTGGGTGTGGTTCCGAATTCTGTCTCCAGGAAAAGATTAAAATTCTTCCAGGGATAGAGATTGATTACAATTGAGTTCTTTTGGAAGGCTCTGCTTTTAGGCAAATAAAGGATTTTAGATACTCAAATGCCTTAGCTCAAAATAATTCTTATGCCTTCAGGGTTCACAAAGTAGATTTAGGTTTCAGTGCTTAGAATCTCTTATTGGGAAGTTCTTTGAAATCATGCAGACTATGTGGTTCTACTTGCTATTTTTAAGCTATTTGCTATTATTTTGAGCATGAAGCTTTATCAAAAATAAAATTGTTTGTGTGCTTTTATGGCCAGATTATAATATCTAGGCTTTTCACTGCTTGCAAATGGCCCTACAATCTTTATTCATCAAATCAGTGTATCAAAATAACATCATCATAACCAACTTAATCTAGAGACTGTAAGTAAGAATCTCATAAAGAAGGTACTTTAAAAAGGAAATATAGTCTTCTCCTCTGTTTTGATATGCAATTGCATACACTTAATTAAGAAGAAAAGTAGAACTTAACAAAACAATTGAATTAACAAATGCCTCCCACAATATTGAAATTGCTATTTTTGTAGTTTGCTTTATGTAGATTGCCAATAGAACTGTGTTTTCTTGATGAATGAGGATTTGGGAAGGAGGCTGCTGTCAGGGAATTCAGCAATACAACAAAAATAGTGAAGAAGACATTAAGTTTTTATTGCTAATTTACTTCCTTGGTTTTGCATTGGACCAGGGCTAATTCCTCTATCAAGTGTGGTAATAATGCTGACAGACATGCCTGAGAAATGTGTCCCATTTTCAGAATGTGGGATGAGCTGTGTTTGTTCAATTTTACTGCATCCTGAGACAAATGAAACTGGGAAAAGACTGCTATGAAATGAAGCTATTTTCTACAGGGCTTGTTCCTGACAAGCTAAATTGCAGCCCCAGCAAAAATAAGGAGACAATAAATCATCTGGTTCATAACCAAACCAAAACCAATAAACAAAAAAACAAACAAATGTAGTGCCCCTAAATGCTAGTCCAGCAATTTGTGGAGACCAAAGTCAGTTTATCTAAAGTATGTATATAATATGCTTATATTTTTGTTGGATGGATGGCTGGAATAATGCCTACTTCCCTGTGAGACTTTCAATATTTTCCATAACTCAACCTTGAAAATGGAGAGCAGGGAGAAAGAAAGAGAGAGAACGAGAGAGACTGAGAGAGGGAGACACGAACTATAAATGGAAGGCCGCACTCTAAAGCATAAGAAATTTTACTGGAGATTTTGATGGATGTGGTAAGTAGTTTTATAATTGCTGCTCCAAGAAAAAGGAAATGAGGCACAATCAAAACAGACCATTCGGCAGTGGACAAAAAAGAAGCCCCCAGAGAAGAGCACAGGTCCCTGTCTGCAATGAGTCTCTAACAATCTTGAACTCACCTTTGCGTAGTTCCCCCATTGGAAGGAGCACAAACCACAGGGACGCTAGCCTCCTCTTTCCCCAGCTCCTGCTGATGGTTTTACCCCTTTCTAAAAATAGATGGTAATGATATTCCCTGGGGGATTGTCAGTAGTTAGAGAAAGGAATCTGAGAAAAAGACAAAGAGATCCAATACAAGCTGATAAGTATACCAGTTATATGTGGTGTTTCTGTTTATTGATGGAAGTGGCAACTACAGATACGTTATACAGTCAGGAGCCTCATAATGTTGTTTCTGTCACCGACAAACCACGTAATGAGAAGGGTCTCGTTAAGATTATAATGGAACTGAAAAATTCACAAGGTTGTAGGGCAAATGCATTACTCATGTGTTTGTGGTGACACTGGTGTAAACAAACCTACTGTGCTGCCTGGCATATAAAAGTATAACACATGCAGTTGTGTGCAGTACATAATACTTGATAATGACAATAAACAACGATGTTACTGATTTATGTTATTTACTATACATTTTTCTTATTTATTTTATTTTTCCAATTACAGTTGACATACACCATTATATTAGTTTCAGGTGTACAACATAGTGATTAGACATTGATATAACTTGCAAAGTAATCACCCTCGTAAGTCTAGTACCCAACTGGCACCATACATAGTTATTATAATATTATTGACTATATTGCCTATGCTGTACTTTACATCCTCATAACTGTTTATAAAACAGTTCACTTTCCCTTTTTTACCTACCCCACACACAGACACAACCCTCCCATCTAGCAACCATCTATTTGTTCCCTATATTATGAGTTTGTTTGTTTGTTTGTTTTTGTTTGTTGATTTATTGTTTTTAGATTCTGTATACAAGTGAAATCCTATGGTGTTTGTCTTTTTCTGTCTGACTTATTTCACTTAGCATAGTACCCTCTAGATCAGCCCATGTTGTCAAGTCACAAATGGCAAGATTTCATTCTTTTTTATAGCTGAATAATATTCCATTGTATATATTTACCATCTCTTCTTTATATCCATTTATCTATTGATGGACAGTTAGGTTGCTTCCTTATCTTGGCTATTGTAAATAATGCTGCAGTGAACATAGGGCTGCATATATCTTTTTAAATTAGTAGTTTGGATTTCTTTGGATAAATACCTAGAAGTGGAATTGCTGGGTCATATGGTAGTTCTATTATTAATTTTTTGAGGAACCTCCATACTGTTTTTCATAGTGGCTTCACCAATTTGCAATCCCACCAACAGTGCACGAGGGTTCCCTTCTCTCTACATCTCGCCGTACTTGTTTGTTGATTTATTGATGATGACCATTCTGACAGATGTGAGATGATGTCTCGTTGTGGTTTTAATTTGCATTTCCCTGACAACTACTGAGGTTGAGCATCTTTCTATATGTTTATTGGTGATCTGTCCTATACAATACTTTTTATCATTATTTTAGAGTGTATTTTTTCTACTTATTAAAAAAAAGTTTGCTGTAAAAGAGTATGCTTTCTATGCTGGCAGCAGCCTCATATACCTCATGTTTATTATGTTTCTTGATATCATTTACTCTGTGCTTGATGTATTCTTGTGTTGTTTTGTACAGTAACGTGCTATACAGGCTTCCAGCCTAGGAGTCACAGGCTATCATATAATCTAGGTATGTAGTAGGATGTACCACCTAGGTTTGTGTACGTGTACTCTATGATGTTCTCACAACAACAAAGTCACTTAACGAAGCATTTCTCAGAACGTAACCTGGTCATTAAGTGACACAGGATTGTAGTGAATCCCTTGATGGAGATACTAACTTTATTGGCTTAGACCTCAGTAAAGCTAAGGCAGAAAGGTCCCATCTGTATAATAGTTTTGGCCTCTTCATTGTCACCGGAATGAGTAATAACACTTTCCAGGGCAGCCCTGGGGCACCAGGAGCTCAGGGAGGGGAAGAAACAGTGGAAGCCTTGTATGGATGTTGTAAGCAGAGTCTGTGATTTGAAAGCTTTCCAGGGTAGTGACACGGATTTCTAAAATGAATTAAGCACCAAGAAATGCATGAAACTGAGGAAGGAGGCAAGTCCAAGGTAGACATTGGGCTATAGCACAATCGGTAAAGGCCTCAGAAGTAACTGCTGAGGGTTTTCTGATGGTTCTTGACCCACAAGCTTTACTTTGTTTTGCTCACACTGCTGAATCACACAGATGGAACATAATCAAATGCAATGGGTGTGGTCATCCCTAGTAGTCACTGTTTTGACCTGATGTGAGTTAATATCTTCTACTTCTTTAAGGCATTGACCAACTGCACTTATTCTTCTAAATCAGCACAAGAACCAGGCTTACCACACATGTAGCAAAGCTGTTTTGGTTTTTGTTTTTAATTCCTAAGGTCACCAAACCTAACTTTATTGAAGTTAAACTTTGCTACTAATGAGCTATATAACCATGCGTAAATGACCTGATAGCTACAATTTAGGATTTTGTACTGTACTCTGAAGTTCCTTATAGGAGGAAAATTCTGTGATATCATCATAAAAATAAAGTAAAAACGGGAACCATGGTAAGCTACAAGAATTTAATCTGGAGAACAGGGAATATATTTTTCCTTGGTTGGAGGGTTGGGATAAGGGTAATCATTGATAATCAATGTTAGACTGAACAAGCTAACTTTGTCTACACACCGTACAAAAAAGAGATGATGGATTATAGGGCACTCTTAGATATTACAAGTGACTGGCAATGTATTCATTCTATCAGCTATTGATTCATTCATTCATCCAACATTTACTGAGTGAGTGAATGGTAGACACTAATCGTACAAATTCTCAAAAACCTATAATAATGCTTCATGGCAAAGCTTTCTCCTAGGAAGCTGTTGCAATAATCAAATTCACAGAGAGGCTAGTCAAATCCACTGTAAACCTCGCCAGTAGGCTGAAATTCTGCTTATCAGATTACAAAACTACAGCCAGATGTAATGCTTAAAGGAAAACCATTCTTCCTAGTAATCTCACTCTCATTTACCATTGTTTTTAGTAGATGACTGGAGATTTCTCAAAGAATGACATAAGGAACAGATGAGTACTTTTGAACTCTTTAACCTTTTGTAAAATAAAAATATCCAGTTATCTTCAATGTAGGCAGGAAACTAGGAATTATATGTCCTTGGGAGTGGAAAACACATCTCCTTCCTTTTCCTAAATATTACTCTCTGGTCCAGCCAGCTGATAAAAGAGTGCTGTTTCATCAGTGAAATCCTGATAAGGGAACACAGGAAAGGCAGCAGTTCTCAACGCCTTGTGGGTCTGTTTGTGTATCTTGATCAGTTACTAGGTGTGTTGTAATTAATTTATTAATAACATATACAGCTCCAAAGTTTTTCATTACTTTAAAGCAGGGGTGTCAAACTGGCGGCCCACGGGCCACATGGGGCCCTCGAGGTAATTTTTTGTGGCCCGCAATGTTCTGAAATAAAATGAAAATAGAAAAAAATTGTTATGAAAAAAATAGCGCTTAGGGGAGATCGAGGGAGGCAATACCGTACTCACACTTCCCTCGTTAACCCTTTAACTACTGAAGATGAGTATACACGTGGCCCAGTGCCTTTCCTGGGGGCCTGGGGGCGTGTATAAACGCGCTGACTCAGTTCCGGCAACGTTTGGAAGCGATATGTCTGCCACTCTCAGTGTCATGTAATGTAAACAGATCCCAGTAGCGAAAAGGTTAAAAAGAGCACTCGGGTAAAAAAGAATAATTTTAGTTTTATAAATACATTAAATAAAATAAATGTTTAAATAAAAGCAATTATATAGTGTTTTAATTATCCTATCCATATTCCTGAATCCTCACTTCAGAATATAAATTTAACAAACTTTGTAAATGTGATGTGGCCCGCGTGAATCTTGCCTGTTGCACCAAATGAGCCGTGTTTTAATTGAGTTTGATACCCCTGCTTTAAAGGAATCTGAATTTTTTCCTAAAATAACATCATTCTCACACATTTGTATTCTGGTATGTTTTTCAATAGCGTGAGACAAGGGTACAGTTACAGTTAGCTCTGAGAATTGAGGATAATCTTGATTCTGACTATGGGGAAACACTGGACATTTAAAAGCTATCCATCATTGTCACAACAGCATAAAGACTGGGAACAGGTGCCTTAGGGAGTTCCTCATGAATTTAGTCACAGGCCCTTCCCGTCTTTACTTCTTAGGACCTGAGCTCTAATGGTAGAGTAGAGGGATAGAGAGAGGCAGGTTAAGTTTCTTCCCATGGAAAGTTTTGAGAAAACTGTGCACGGCCTATTGGAAATACAAAGCCAGTCATTCTGTTCCACGATGGTGATAAAAAAGCAAACCCATGAAGGATAAAGTTTGCTCAGGCAAATGCTCTTGATAAAGCTGGATTCAAATTTGTAATAATCAAATGTTAACTAACCGGGTGGCAATCACTCTACCAACACTAAGCAGACTTCCATTTCTCATTCACTACTTCAAATTTCTCTTAAAAGAGACAAAGGACAAGGATGAGCTCACTGATACTTTCCATCCTGGAAGGAAACGTGCCAGCTGTACCAGCCATTGTAAAGGGAAGACTACTACCCCAAATGCCAATTTTTACCAATCCAGTAAGCAAATAGCCTGGGCCTAATCTTCATAGGCAGTTACACTGTGTAATACTTGATAAATACTCCTGTGCGACTGCCTTCAAGCAAAACAAAGGACACTGCTGGTTAACAAGACAGCTGCAAAAATTAACATTAGATCCCAGAGGAGATTGGCATTTCAGGATCACAAACGTTATCTCTGGCAAGAGAGATACCTGTTACAGAAGAGTGATGGTTATTAAAGAAGCAATAAGTCACTGCAGATACATTTAAAGCATTCTACAATTTTAAGATAAGCAACATTGCCCGAAGTGGAGCACAATAAGATAACTGAAAACTATGATTCTAGGTTATCATTTGAGATTCACAGCCTAAGGGAAAGAGCTGCACAAAAATACAGACTCCATCTGAATCTCGTATCAAAGCCTTGCAATTAAATTCCCATTATCAAAAGCAAACTTAATATAAAAGGAATGTCAAAGAAGGATGTTGTCCCATGCAATCATGGAATTGGGTGGGTTAGACCTTAGGTCTTCTAAAAGCCTAATAGCTTCTTTTTGCAAACACTTCTAAAATCCTTACCAGAGCAGGAAAAATCCATATGCTAATCGTACTTCCAATTGGGCTAAAACTGAAGGAAGATAAGAGGAGAGCACAAATCTGACTCGGAGAGCAAAGAGACTGACATATGAAAAGAAATGATTAAAGAATTCTAAAATGCGCAGCTCTGCTGAGTAGCAACTAAGAGAAAACATGATTGTCATTGAAAGAGTCCACAGAGTGTAAACAACAGTCAGAGTCATTACTGAGCTGAATAGAAGGGATAAATTGGGGTGAAATTCAGGAAAGAGAAATTTAAACTTAATGTCTGTGATGAAAAGAGCTGCCAGATAATGAAACATCTGTGGGGGGGCGGGGGGGGGGTTTACCATGCAACAGCTTCTCAGGAGCCTTTCAAACGTCAAACTTCGTTCATCACAAACCAATTTTTCCAGTCCTTTGGGTTGCAAAAGCCTCCGTAAAAGAGCAGGATTCTATGTTTTGGAGAAAATAATTGCCTAAAATTTCCCTCCGAGAGGAAAAAGTCTTCGGTTGGAATCAACACCAGGAGCTAGTTTGAGAGGAAATGGGGCAAAAGTAGAATACATGGGAAAAAGGCAGGTAGCTGTTAAGCAAAGAAGGGGTAAGAAACACCACCCTGTCTAGACTCTTCAGAAAGACAACGATGGACCTATTACCAGCAACAAACTGCTGCGATGGTTATGGGTTGAAAACAATGGCACAGACATCTTTAGTTTATCAACATGACTTGAGACTTGATTTTTTCTACCAGTAGCCTCAATGGTTGGTGGCAACCTACCACATGAATTCTTTGTGTCCTTAATCAAAGAAGTAATTCTCTAAAAGCTATAGTAAGCTAGTCTTTCTAATATGTCTTCTAACAAGAGCCATGCCTCAGAATACAAGCTTGGCATCAAGCAGATCTGGGTTCAAATTTCAGCTCTGATATTTATCATGTGGCCTTTGGCCAAGTAATACAACTTTTCAATGGCCCCCTCAGCTGAAGATGAGGTCATCATATCTATCACTAGCAGCCAGTGTTCTTGGATGCAAGGATTACACTGGAAAACTTAAGCAGAAAAGGAATTTGTTGGATGGATATTAGAGAGCTCAGAGAAACAACAGTAGAACCAGGTGAGAAAATGGACGGGAATTAAGGAAGGGGAGTCGTTTTGAGGCATGGACAATGTTATGTCAATGAAATTGTCTTGTTATGGTATCACTGCATGAATTGCTGCCACTATGCTGCTGGACCACACACTGGTGACTCTGCTGGATACTGGACACTCTGCCTCCATCTGGCCTGTGCTTAGCCATTGTGAGGTAAATTGTAGAAGATCTCTGTTTCACTTAATATTCTAATTCTCCACTGAGAGCATCTGGTGGGCCAAGCCAAGGTCACGTGCCTGTACCATAGCTGCCAGAGAGCGCAGAGAGGGAGTACCTGATGCTCTTCACCTTCTTTAGTGGAAGGCAGGACTCAGCTTCCCACAGAGGTTCAGACAGTGAGGGATTTCCTCCAAATTAGAAAGCAGGTTTAAATGTTGGGAAGCCAAAAAGCAACAAATGTTTATTCCAGTTCACTGTTTTGTCTGCCCAGCTTTGCCTAGATTCTTTTTCCTCTAATTAATTTCCCCCCCCAAATTCCTACCAAACAAAATGCCACTACCTTTATATAGTCAAAATTTTACAAACCCTCTCCCCAAAGGAAGACATCAGTTCAGTTCTCATACCAACTCGAATTCAGGCTCTGCATGACGTTAACCCTTCTAGTTCTATTACAATCCTATCTCAGCATCCAGAAACCAATGTCGAATTGCAGCATGAATAGCTCCACCCCTGCAGTATTAGAAAAGGAGGAGAAGGAAAGCTATCAGGTTCTGAATTCAGGGAACGAGAGGTCAGATGGCAAGAAATGTTACATATGCGTATGTTTCACAGCATACAAGGAAATACACGTAGTAAGAAAATCCATGTCATTATACCTACAATTGGTCATTAGGCCATGGCTAAAATTTTATTTCCTCCTCCATAGCCCATTGTTGCTCAGGGTTCTTTTCCTGGTAAGGTCACCCCAATCTTTATTCCTGAGGGATCAGGGTCCTTAGGGGTCTTGCCTATATGGAATTGTAGTAGCTCTACATTCGGTGTTACTTCTGGCTGTAGTAAAAGAAGGAAGTATCCCCAGAACATCACCTCAGTGTCACAGCAGCATCCCACTGTCACTTTGCTACTCGGGAGCAGTCAACACCAAAGCCCTCAATTCAGATGGCATGAGGACATCAACATGGTCAGGTGGTAGCCTCACTTTGAAAAATTGTTGCCAATGGTTCAGCTGAACCATTGTTTGTTTACTGGCAGACACATTCATCATTTCAGTACTTAAGGCTCTAACCAATAGTATCCAGTGTCATAGGAATAGAGCGAAAATGTTGAATTGGTCATTGGGTGTAATGATTTATATCCATTGGATCCAAGATCCATGTATTCTAGCTGGGAAAAGCACACCATGAATTGGTCCAAGAACATATAGTTGAAAGGCTGCAGGGAGCACCTTGCATAGATTCTTCGCATAGAAAATTCACTATTCTAGTCCAATAGGTTACCAGGGTTCTGTTTCTTCTCACAAGTCACTACCCTGATATAAACTAGGACATCGAGCAAGGTGCCTATCTGGCACCATAAGTACGTAAATTCTCAATAGGCCTTTCAATAAAGGCAGCTACTCCTGGATGATGGGGAGCCTGTAAAGATCAACAAATAACCGAGCATGAGCTCATTGCCTTTGTTAATTCACCGTAAAGTGAGTCCTTGGTCAGAAGCAAAGCTGTGTGGGATACTGTGCCTATTCGGTTAAGTCCATGATTATCTGGAACCCAAGCATCAGCCAAACCATTATCCATTGATCATGACATGTGTAAAACCTTACATAAGGCCTTATTCCTTTCCAGATTTGATAGATAGCAAATTGCTGTGGCTCTGAAGGACTTACCTACATCACCCCTTCAGGCCAGGCTGAAAAGGACTATAGTTGCACAGCACTCCGTTTTCTTCTAGCTCGTGCCAGCTTGGGGTTCAGAGTACTAAGTCAAGCTCACAACTCTTCCTCCTCATTAAAGTAGTCACTGAGAACGCTCATGAGGCTGAACATGTTTGCTCAGTTGTAAAATATGTTTTAGGAGCTTATCAGGATGAAATGTGACAAGCATTTGAAACAGTCCAGAGTCTGACATAGAATAAATACCCTAAAATCCAAGTCACTATTGTTGTCAAAGTACATTCTTAGGTAAGAGCCAATATGTTTGGGCAAGGAAATTAAATAAAACACAGGCTTTCCTTGAGTCTACATACTTAATAAATAAGATTACTCAATAAATACATTAATTGGGGACATACTTAGCATCCTATTGTCCAAAGTTATGTGTTTTAAACCCAGTTAATGGAAACATACACACACACACACACACACACACACATACACACACACACACACACACACACANACACACACACACACACACATTCTTTAATGAATTACCTGGAGAAAATAATACATGTCTATGATATCAAGTAGAATGAGAAATACAAATTTCTCTATACAAATACTTACTACATAGATTCTGTATACAAATACTTACTACTTAGATTCTTTGTGTAGAAAATTCAATAATCTAATCCAATAGGTTACCAAGGTTTTGTTTCTTCTCACAAGTCACTACCCTGATGTAAACTAGGACTTTGAGAAAGGAAGCTGTCAACAGAGGTCGCACAGCGCCATCTTGAAGAGTCAGAGTAGACGTCTCATCTGTAAAGTCTCTACTCTCTGACAGCGTAATCGCGCTGACTAAATCTCTAGATCTTCGTCACCAGATCATCTTTTCCCAAACACGAATATAATTACCAGGGAAAAAATGAGCACAGGAGACATCTGGGGAATCTCAGAAACCCGAAGGTGAGAGACTGCTTGTTACACTTCCTCCTACATACTATATTCTAGCCTGAAGTTTTGGAGTGTCTCTTATAGCCAAAGCATTATTTAATCACAATTTTCCCTTCAACGATCCAGTTTTAAAATATCTGAATATTTAATTAGTTCTCCAAAGGAACCTAAAATACACAGTTTCCGAATTGATTAAAGATTAAAAAATGTCGCAGTTTTTCTGTAGCTCTCACTTCATTGAATTCAAACGACATGCTGCAAAATGTTCATGGTGACACAATCTAAGGTTGTTTCAGAGTTGAATGTTAATTACATATAGAGGACCGTGGACTAAGACTTCTGGGTAGCTGCCACCCTGTTTTGCACAATTAAGCTGCCCCTGAGTTTAAAAGGGAGGGGACTAATTGTAATCTGTAATTTTGTGAAAATTTGTCACCATGCATTTGTAAGTGGTAGTCCACAGTAAAATTTAAATGCTCCATGGTAGATATTTTTAATGGGTGGCTTGCTTAATTTCACGTGACAAAATTACAAATTCTATAGCAGAAAAAGAAAAATAGTATCCTGGTCTCCCCTGGCTGCAACTGAACTATTTGACAAACAATTCATGAGACCACTTGTCTTGGCTGAAATAGTAGGGAGCTCAAGTCTGGTTACTTATTAAGCCCAAATGACAAGAATTAGGGCGTTTTAGGATAATCTGAGAACATTTTACATATTACAAGGTAACAAAATAGCCTCAATCAAGCATAGCTTGTGCTTGTTACAAAACAACCTCTGCTTCCATGGACCGTAATGATAGGAATGGCAATATGAGGAACAGTGGGGAGAAGGATGTAGTAACGGGTGAAATAAAGGGACTGGTTGTCACTTCACACACCTTAACCTAAACAGGAGTAGGGGAAGGGAGTTAAAGATTATACCAGGTCAGGAGCAGCAACAAATAGATCATAGGTGAGGTGTCAGATAAGAAGGTAGTCAGATAAGTGTTCAAGCACTCACATTAATTTAAATACAATGTTACCAATCTACTTAAATAACAAACAATCTTCCTAAAAGTTAACATTTTCATATAAATGTTTGAATATGCAGTTTCTAGTTTGAAATATTGGACTTCTTATTTTAAAAAAATAAAATGATAGACCAAAGCCCTTCACTGTACAGCCAACATCCCAAATTTACTCATACTCAAAACTTATCCATCCCACACTATGTCAACCCCCCAGGAAAGTTTTGTTTCAAATTTCTTGGGGGGAAAAATACAACGAATTTGGCCCGATTGTTGTCTGGATCCTCCTGATTGATGGGAGTGTGTGGCATCAGCAGTCAGTGGAGTCTGCACAGAAGAGGAGTTTCTAGCAGCCAAGCAGGTCACTGAGGAAATTCATTACGCAGCACAGGCAATGGCAGCATAAACAAGAGAAAGAATCTCCAAAAAAGGGGATCCAAGTTGTTAGTTTAAGAATAACAAACACAGGTGTGTCAAGTTCAGGAGCTAAAAGTGAGATTTTTCTCTTTTTTTTTTAAGGGAAAAGAGCCAGGAATAATGGGCAGAAACAGATGGTAAGGCACAGTTTAAAACTAGCCAAAGTGAATTCTTCACAATGTAGGTGGGGTGCTGGGTGCTGCATAAATGAGGTAAAGGTGCAAAATAGGGCTGGATGATGTAAAAGCTCATTAAACAAATTGCTGTTAGCGTGCCCTGAGTGGCACTGGTGGGAGTTCATATGCTGCAAAAATACCTCGTCATTTTGTTTACTCCCAAAATGCCACTCAGGAATTCAAGGTCAGGTTTACATTTGCACTTTTCTTCCCTAAAGCAGATGGAAGGGCGAGATTGTCGGCAACAGTCTGGACTGCAGCTTGTTCCGAAGTCCTGCTGTCATGCTTGAGGCAGCCCATTTTTTCTGGGGAGGCCAGCTGAGCAGGCATTTGTCATGCAAAGAGCAGAGACAGAGCCACAGAAGGAACATTAGGAGCACAAAATCAGGCCATGTGGCAATAATCGTGACCCGCTGGGAAGCAATAGCAGCACCTAGGAGAAAGTGAGTCATTGTAAATACAGGGGATGTGTGTCACAGGAAGAGAGAAAAGAAAAAACAGCAGGTTTTGCGAACAGTGAGCACAGCCAACCAAGCCCATGCAATATTACAGATGGGCTCAGGAAAGGACTGCATGAAACACACACATATTCACATATGCAAAGAGTTCAGGTCTTCTAATAGCTATCGCAGGAAGGGAATCAAGGAGAAAGAATATCTTTTAATAAAGAAATGATCTCTTTTTTAATGCTATTTTTCTCTCTCTTTGGAGAGCTTTCCCCAAACTTTGAATAAAAAATATTTAAGCATAAATCAGCTATTATCAAGAAATTTTAATAAGATTTTCAGATTATGATTCTACATTTCTAAGCATACTAACTGGACAGATAAATAATGAACAAAAGACTTTTTCAACGTTTACATTCATTCACTCATTCAACCAATATTTATCAAGCAACCTAGACTGAGCCAGCACTGTTCAAGCCTCGGGAAGTACAATGGTGAGCCATGCAGATATGATGCCTGCCCTCTCGGAGCTGACATGCTGATGGAGAAGTCAGATATCAATCAAATAATCTCACAATTTCATAACTACAAACGGGGTGATAGCTATAAAGTAAAACTATGACATGCTATGGAAGCATAGAATGGAGCACCTGATCTGTCTACAGACTCAGGAAAGGTTTTTTTCAAAGAAATACCATTTTACCTGCGTGCCAAAAAATGAGAAGAAAAGTGTTTTTTAGGGCTTCTAGTTTAGACATGTTTCTGTTTTATTTATTTATTTATTTAATGAAAGGTGGAAATATCAAGGCCCTAAGAGAGAAAGACCAGTCAAAAAGGTTTTGCTGTCCCTATATACCCTCTCAAACAGAAATATTATTACTCTCACTGTTTTCAGCTCTCTCTGAAGGTGGGATTCTTTCCACATTTTTAAGATTCTGGATATCACTGCAAACGCCAGCACCGCTGCAGTGCAGGTGGGCTATTATACAAAGGGAGGCAAAGGAAAGGCATTTGATTCTTTTCTTACCTTCTCTAATAAAAGGCAAGCTAGTATAAACTCTAAACAAAACAAGTAAGTAAACAGAAGAATGTCTTTGAGCAAGACATTCTACCGGTATTATGTTTTCTCTTCTGCGGAAGGGAACCACAGATCTCGATATATAAGTTCCTTAAGAGCTATAGACAATGGACACTTTGGAGTCCATCTGTTTTCCATAAGAAGAAAACATTTTTTTATAGTAGAGAATGAAGGCCTTCAAGTCTGTAACAGGGTTATTCTGAGACATTTCCCACAACAGGGAGTTATTAGTGATGGAGGCTAGAATGAGGACAGGGGAAGATTATTCAAGGAACAAGAAATAGACATGCAAAGGCCATGAAGTAGAGGATCATGGTAGAGGAGCTGAAGAAAAGTCACTGCTGCTGGAGCAGAGGGACCAAGAGCACAAGTGGTAGAGATGAGGCTGAAGAGGTGCCAGATGCCATTAGGGCTTTAACAATCACGTTCATGATTTTGATCTTTTTCCCTAAAACAATAGAGAGCCATTGAAGGATAGTTAGCAGGAAAGTAATAGCAATAAATGTGTGTTTTTAAAAGATCAGATTTTCTGTAACTTGGAGAAGAGATTAGAGAGGAGGGGAAGTAGATGTAGGGAAATTGTTAGGAAGCTGTCATAATAGTTTAGGAGGGAGATAACGATAGCTTAGATTTAGGATGGTGGCAGTAAAGATGGAAGATAATAGACATGAAATTAACAGACTTTATCATACATTGGATTACAGATGATAAAGGAGATGGAGGTGTCAAGGCTGAGCTCTTCATTTTGAGCTTCTTTCTATAAAAGGATGGATAGTGATGATATTCACTGAGAGAGGAAACACCACTAGGCTTGGTGTGGTGGTGTTGGTGGTGGTGGAAATGTGCTTAGCTCAGAAATGTTGGATTTGAGCTGCTTTGGAGATATTAGGTGTATGTATTGGTTGGGAAGTTGCATATTTATCCCATAGGTGAGGGATATAGAATAAAGTCGTTGAATTGGAATATATGTGGTGAAGACATAAGAATGGATGAGATTTCCTAGGAAGAAAATGTGGAGTGGTGCTTTGGGGAGGAAGATAGGCAAGGGAGACAAAGAAGATAGATCAAAGGAAAATCTGAAGACTAGCTTCACAGAGGCAAGGTCTCACAGAGGACTAAAATATGTCTGCTGGATTAGTGACACGAGGTTATTTTTTATGGTAAAGGGAGTCACCTTTACAAAATAACAGAAATTACTTCAAAGTGTGTTGACTAAGGAGTCAGTCAATGGAATAAATGGAATATTTGTAGACAACAGATCTTTCAAGTAGTTGTATGTCAAGGAAAGATAAGAACTGGAAAGAAAAGTGAAACTGGGCTAGGTTCATAAAAAAAACTAAATGTATAAGACAAACATACCTCAGTCCTGAGCATCTATTAAAGAAAGAAAGGTTGAAGATACAACGGGGAGACTAGATTACAGAAAACATAGCTTTCCTGAATCAGCAGAGGATGGGATCCTGACCACATGTATAAGGACTGACCTTAGCAAGGGGGAAGGAGAGAAGAAAGCTGAGAACATTCTTTCCGATGGTTTCTATTTTCTTTATAATGTAAAGGGTAAGGTTACCCCAGCGCATGGGAAAGAGATGGGATTCAAGAATTGGAAGTTTGAGAAGAATACTGGTTTGAAATAGTCATTGCAAGGAATGGGTAAACAAATTAATCAGAATCATGTTGATAGATTTCCAGGTAATGTTGAAAGGCCAATTGAAGTTGTCCAATCATGAATTTGTGGTGGTTAATATCTGCCCCACAGTAAGATTTTCTCCAACCATTATTCAACTACCTGGGAATAGAAACAAAGAAAATGGACATCCAGGATTGAAGTTTTCTCTGATGAATATGATAAAGAAAGAAGTATGAGGTACTTTGGAATCTTTGAAAGAGATACTCTGAAATGATGGATCATAGAATCTAAGTTAGATATGGAAGAAAGTAAAGATAAAATGGGTAATGAGCAGAGAGATGCCAGAGCTGTCAACAGAGCTGATGCCACATGAGTTTGAAGTATAGTCAGAGTACAAGTAATTGAACTAGAAATCTGGAAAGATAAAAGGCTTTCATCAAAGTGGATGTCAGATTTGTGATTCAGAAGTAGAGAACTGTTGGGTGTTTTTAGCTCCAGGATGTGATCATGGAGTGGGTAGAGGCAAAGTAGAGGAAGGAAAAAGTCATTAGAGAAAGGAAGTCAAGAAAATTGGGTCCAAGGTATGAAGTGAGTCATATATTTATATATAGTAGTAGTAGTAGAAATTGGGGTGAGAGGATCACTTTAGACCAATGGAGAGCTTATCAATAAGTGAGTGAAGAGTGATGGGGAGGTCACAATAATGAAAAAGAAGAGGGGCTGGTAGAGCCAAAAGACATGTGTTTCTATGAAGTATGATTTTAAACAAGGCTGTGGAAGTCATACAAAAATAGCAGAAGATCAAGGGAGACACCTACGCTGTCTCTGATCCCAGAGGCACATTGGGGTATAAAAAATAAACAACCTCCTCTTCCCCTTCAAGAATCCCATCCCCAAGGCAACCCCAGAGCCTTAGCTTCTACCTCTCCAGACCACCTCCCCTCATTCTTCTAAAAAACCTATCATTTCTCATTGTCAAAAGCCTCTGGGATGACATAATCATGTCTTTAAATAATATAAACTCAATTTACTGTTTGTTTAACTAGCTCAACTCTAAGATAGTTAAAGCAGCTATTACAGACCTAACAAGATAATCTCAGAAGCAGATTTGGATAACATTCTACTTTTTTTGAAAAGTCTACATCTGAGTTTAACTTTTAAAGTAAGACCTTCAAGGGAAATTCATCAGAGACTCATATTCACAGTCTATTCAGTTGATATATTTGGATTTGCTTCTTAATATGTCTATGATAGCATATTTTCACACTTCCACGTCTCCACAGTTACAATGTCTTAATCATGAATCATAATTAACTCTTCTTTGGTAAGTGGAATTAACATTCCCACTGAGCTTGAGACACTAAATTATTAATAGCCTCCTAAGGCTTCTGGTTTTTACTGTGATGCCTGCAATACTTTCACAAGATGTTTAAGATCATTAAAATAAAACATACATGCAAAATTTAAAAAAAAGTTTTTAAAGCTATTCTTCCTACTGTGATTTCAGTATTCTTCAAGATTTTTTGAAAAAGGCCATCATGAGCTGCTTGCTCTTGAGGTAAATATTGAGGGAATGAACTAAGTAGTATTTTTTTAACGTCATTGCACCATAATGAAAAAGAATCAACTCTAAATATTTTGCTTCTACTATGTGACATTTATGGCTCATCAGTGTGACTTTCTTGACAGTCAGCCTGTGTTAGCATTAAACCAATACTATTCAAATAAAAGTGAAAACTTGAAACAACTGTGAGATTGCCCCCAAAAGACATGTAGTTTTATTGGGGTTTGCCTATTTGTTTTCACTAGGTTCATTGGGGAAAATAGTGCAATAAAATATTCGTGATAAATTTTAATCACAAAGAAGACATCCCTATGCAAAATGCTGAAGAATTTGTCATTAAAGAAGCAAGGGTTGATGGGCCGGCCAAGTGGTGTGCTGGTTAAGATTGGTTTGGAACGCCAGCTCTGAGCAGCAGGGCCCTGGTTTGGATTCCACATGGGGGCCAGTGACACTGCACCCTCTACAGCTAAGATGATGAACAACAGCTTCACCTGGAGCTGGGCTGCTGCGAGCCACATGTGATGGCATAGGCTGCAATGGGGTTGCCATGGACTGCTGTAAGCCACTGTGAGTGGCCGGCAGCCAGCGTGAGCGGCCGTGAGAGGCCATCCAATGGCCAACGAGCAACTGCTTCACCCAGGAAGAGCGTAATGATAATACCAACATGGGCCAGTGAAGCTACGTCCTCCACAACTGGACTGAAGAACAAAAGTACAGTAACTTGTCTGCCCCTTCCCCCGATTCCCCAACGCTGTTCCCCTCCCCCAATTCCCCAATAAAAAATTCTTTAAAAAAAGAAAAAAAAAAGCAAGAGTTGAAAGAAAGATGGAGGGAATTGGACATAATTACGTTACCTTCAATGGTGAGAATGAAAATAAAAAGTGTCCAAGGAAAGAAGGTCCTAAGAAGGGATTTCCAGGAAAGAGATGTAAACTATTTCCAATTTTTAAATTGGACTTTAGGTTGTGAAACAGTGAAAGAAATAAAATAGGTAAGGATGAAGAAGCACTATATTTACCAAAGAAAAGTAATCAAAACATATTTGCTTCAAAACAAATAGCTTTGCAACTGCTAGAAGAGGAATGACATGAGGTGCAAACATTTGGAGAAGTTGTAGAGGAGAAAACAAAATAATCCTATGCCTGCAGGGGATGAAACTCAATAAGAATATCAGATATGGGTGGCCCAGTGGCTCAGTTAGTTAGAGTGTGCATGCTGAACAGTAAGGTTGCCAGTTCGATCCCCACATGGGCCACTTGGAGCTGCGCCCTCCTTAGAGAAAAAAAAAGGGAAGGGAAAAGAATATCAGATAAAATGAAAAGCTAGGGTCTAAGGAGAAAAAGTGGGAAAAAGAAGGGGGAGTTGATAGGAAATCTAAGAGCTATAACAATGTCATACAATCACGGAGAAAGCAAAACTTCTGGGAAGGAGATTAATAGAACATTCGTGTAGATAAAAGATGAGAGAAGGATGTGAAGCTCAAGACACACTTTTTAAACTAATGTTTTAAAAATTATAACACCAATTATGAAAAGACAAAGTGTGAGGTAACTGGCATCAGGCCTCATCCCAGTGGCTATATTAGTTTGCTAGGGCTGTCCTAACAAAGGACCACAAACCGAGTGGCTTAAACAATGTAAATTGATTGTTTCACAGTTGTGGAGGCTAGAAGTCTGAGATCCAGGTGTCGACAGAGTTGGTTCCTTCTGAGGACTGTAAGGGAAGAATCTGTCCCAGGCCTGTCTGTTTGCTTTATAGATGGACCTCTTCTCTCTGTGTCTCATGTGGAGTTTTCCCTGTGTGTCTATGTTCTCATCTCCCCCTTTTTATAAGGAAACCAGTCATATTGGATCAGGGGACCATGCTACTCTAGGATGACCAAATCCTAATTTAACAAATTTCATCTTCAATGACCCTATTTCCAAATAAGGTCATTCTGAGGTACTGGAAGTTACAACGTCAACATATGAATTTCAGGAGGACACAATTCAAACCATAATTGTGGTCAATAGAGTTGCCAGCAGAATACTAAGCAACAATGGGAGTTCTGTGTAACCCAGATGTCATCTAGGGCCTCCTGCCCCTTGAAATTTAAATATAATTATTTTGGACCCTCATTCATGCCCAGAGGATATTAAACCCCTATCCAGTACATCAGTGGTTTCCCTTGGGGCTTATATTGTCAAGGTCAACTCTGGTTTCTAGCTCCTGCTCTCATGCATTACCCATCCTGCACTGCAATGACCTAGAAGTACAATACACCCCTGACTTCTTTGATATCCACCAAAGTAATATAAAATAAATAAGAGCCTCACTCATCAAGTATTTGTAAAAACAATGGATGTTACTAAAGATCTGAAGTTCATTGGAGGAGACAGAAGCAGGGCATGTAGGAAGCACACAGTGAACAACTTAAAATCACATATTAACCCTTCTACTATGAAGAGTTCTTCACCACCAGTTGGCCACCAGGCTTCCATGCCAAGGTGGCTGTCTCCTGATGCCTGGCAAATCTTCAAGCAAATCTTCAAACTGCTGAATCAACCCTGTGTTGTCCTCCAGGAGCTGGAGTGAGTTTCCTGAAAAAGAGAGAGTTCCTGCTTCCCACTAGGTCACATTTGTCACCTTGGCTCCAGAGCAGGGCCACTGGTATCCTTGGGTTGCAGTGGCCCTCTTGTGATTACAACTCTCTTAGCTTCCCTTTGGAGCCCCTCTCTATAAGACTCATCCATGGGTGAGTTCCTGTATCAAATCAAAGACACAAACTTTGCCATCCCCTTTATTCCTTTCATCCCCTTCCAGAAGGCACAGAGCAAAATGCCTTTACCTCACTTCATGCAGATAAACTTTCTATAGACCAATCTATGAGTTCAGACTTGTCTGAATCCCAAAATACTGTATTCAAATAGGGGATTCTATTTCATTTATTTATTAACCTTTCTGAAATGGAGTTTCAGCAATGAAAAACAAGAAAATTCCTGTCTGGACTAAAAGAAATCACAAACATAAGAGAAATAATCTAAAGGAGTGAGGCTCTGAACTTTCAATGTGTCAGAAGCAGGGAAACCTATTAAAATATGATATATAGAAAACTCTCAACAGAAAGCACAAAGCCAAAGATTTTAAAGAGCAAAGTAAATATTCCCAACTGCTAGGATATTCATCAACTACAAGCTAGAAAAAACAAAGGTAAAATGCTGGAGTAAAATATCAAAAGACAACATTTAAGAAATAATTCTGTCAACAGATTCAAGACTGATGAGAGAAGAAAAGAAATCAGGCAAGATTAAAGACATTTTCTGTGCACATATTAAGTAGGAAAGAAGAGAATAAAGGGTGATAGTAGACTTAGGAACTAAAAATAGATTGAAGTTCAGCCAGAAGAAAAGAATAAAAAAATGATCTTTAAAAGGAGCGCTGCATAGAATTGTTTCCAGAACAAGGTATAGACAAAACTAATTCTAAGCGGACTGTGGTGGATCCCATGATATGCTGCCCAGGTCCCTGGCAACCAGTGAAGAAACCTCAACTGCTGGGAGTGCTATGGGCCTTCAGTGGACTGCTCTTTCAAGGACTGCTTTACCTGGAAAGAGAGCCTTACCCAAGGTCACACCCTTTCCCAGGACAGCCCATATCTAATGATGGTTCAATGTCGGGGTAAAAAGGCCCAGCCACATTGACACAACTCAGGACCATCCTGAAGGGACATTCTAGTTCCAGAGTTTTTTATGGGCTTTAAAGAAGCTGTCATTAAGTCTGCATCACAGCTTGCTTCTCCATCTACCCTAGTTTTGAAAGCTGGAAAGTCCATAACCAAGGTGCCAGGGATTTGGTGTCTGGTGAGGGGGACCAACTGCCTCATAAGTGGCATCTTCTCACTGTAACCTCACATGGTAGAAGAGGCAGAGGAGCTCTCTTAGGCCTGTTTTATAATGACATTTATCCATTCACAAGGGCTCTGCCCTCATGACCTAATTACATACCAAAGACCCCACCTCAAAATAACATCACATTGGGGAGTAGGTTTTCAACACATTAGATTTGGAGGAATATATTTAATATATAGCAAGTGGTATAAATAAGATAGGGAAGAACTTCTGTGTTTCTTCCCTCACTGCTTTGTTCTTTGAAACTTCAAGGGTTATCTGAGAAAACTTTGGATTTTTAATGCCATATGCAAGAAAAGTCAATAGTTTAAAGAAACAAGTATATTATAGAGTATTAAAGAGAGAGACAAAAGGCAATTAGCATTTCAGACCACTATTGATAAATAGTGTTGATAAAAATCTTATATAAATCATATTATAAAGCCTGATGTGCATGGTAGAGAGATGATGAACAAAGCACAATGTTTTGCCAATAAGAGTTGAAGCATACTGTGTTTCCCTCAAAATAAGACCTAGCCAGAAAATAAGCCCTAGCATGATTTTTTCAGGATGCTCATAATATAAGTCCTACCCCAAACATAAGCTCCAGTTAAGATCCTCAGCCAGACATGACTGTTGGAATAAATGTAGATTTTTGTGCAGGAATAAATGTAGATTGTTGGAACAAAAATTGATATAACACCGAGTCTTATTTTTGGGGAAACACCGTAGCTGCCTAATGACTTAAGAGAAACAAAGAAGCAAGACAGGGAAGGGTTTGTGCTATAATCCAGGAGGAGATGTTAAATCCATGAGCTGTGAGAAGCCATGTTCCATCATGAGGAGCAAAGATGAGAGATGAAGGGCAAGTCCTGGTGAAATTTAGATCCTTAGTTTAAGTCCTGCAAAGAGGAAGGCTCTCATATGTTGGCATGGGAGAAATAGGTTTTATAGAAGAGACTTGGTTTGAGCACTTTTAAAGAAGGGTAGATAACCTATAGTTAGAAAATAATTTTAGACCGAACAAGCAATTTCTGGGGCCAACTTACCCTTCCATGGTTGGTGCTAACTATCATTTAAGAAGTGTGTTGTGTCAATAATGGCAAGTTAAATATATGTGACTACATATTAACATGAAAACAAATATATGAATATATGTTAACATGAAAACAATGACATAATGAAAGATTTCAAAACTGCAGTTAATGGCCTCATTAACATAAAATACTATATCTCTATGTGTGGACTTATATACCCAGATATCACTGGATAATAAGATTTTGAAGGATATTTTATATATTTTTATACTGGTTGAATTTTCTGTGACATCATACGTAACTTATATCATGTTTCATATTGAGTAAAAACGAAATCAAAGAAGAGCACAAAAAGGAATCAGTCTTGAGGTGAAGGCTTTCCTGTAAAATAGAAATAGGAAAGCCTAGGATTGTGAAGAGAAGAATTTGTCCAAAATGATAAAACATAAAAAAAAGAAGTTCAGAAAACTGCAACTTTTTTAAAAAGGTAAGAGTTAAATTATTGAGAAATCGAAACTGTTGGGAGACAATTCCCCATGCATTTCTTGCATTCTTGCATGAGCTGAGCCTTCTGAGTGGACAAGTTTGAACCCTGAGCAGCCTGGAAGCTATAGCTACAGGTAGCATAATCATTTGGGGAGATTTAGAGATGCATCTCTCTAAGAGACACCCAATTTTCCATTTGAATGTAAGCATTTGCTTACATTCCACAATCTTGAGTCTCTCTCTCTCCCCTGAGGGGAGAATGAGAAGATGTCCCAGCAACTCCATTTAGCTCAGCATCTCCCAGTTTGGAGATTCCTCTCCTGTGATAATGTCTCATTGCACGCACAAATAGCATCTTACCCTCATCATATCACCCCATGGGGCTTGAGATGTGGGAGCCAATACACAATGCTGCCCTGGCTGCTTTTTCTGCCTTAACAAATGGCCTTTTTTTCTGACCCAGGGGTCTCGTATCCTTCTGTCAGTAGGCGCATATGTATGCAAACCTGGGGCAGGCTGACATGTTGTCTTTCCAGAAGAGTGAAAGCTTAGACTCTTCATAGTTTGGGACTTAGCAGAAACAAAGGATACACTGTGTTGTTTTATTTGGTGTTGGGAAAAGAAGTGTAAATATTTTGAATCTGATAACCCTATGGTAATCAAATGTAAGTCCTTAAAGTTCAAAATCCTATGCAGCTATAAGGAGACGAAGCTCAGGAGTGCATAGTTACAATCCTCAACTCAAATATGATGGACACTGGTAGCATCACATCCTTCAGCTGTGATACATCCCTTATTAAGCTCCTGTTCAATAAATAGCAGTCAAATTTGATGTTTACATGCAGAAATAGAAATTGCATATGTATGTGTCTATATTCATATTCATGATCATTGTGTCTTTCTTCAGCCTTTCTGTCTTCTTTCCCCAAACATGGTTTATTTTATTTTATCCGCCAACCACCCCTCTTCCTCCTCAGTGCTTCCTTACTCTCTGTGTTGTGATTGTTGTTTTGATATTTTTGGCACCTTCCCTAACTGAGTTTTGAGATGCTCCCTATGCTTCCTTTTTCTATGAGGTATATTTTTTAGCCCCTGAAGTTTATTAGTTGTGCCTTGTTTCTCAGAAGAGCAAATAGCAGCCGATAACCACCACTGACTGATAGAAGGGGCCGTCTGTCCTGCCTATCATCCACTGACCACTTTTCACTCTTCTATAGTGACCTTATTCCAAATATTAGCAGGACCTTCAAGATTTCTCTTAAGTAGCCTGAAAGCTAGGGGCACATGTTCAGAGCTTGAACTAAAAGTCAAGAATAGCTCTCCTGACAGTGCTCTTAAATATTCCAGATACTCTGGCATTGAAAGCAAACAATTGGAATTCTCTTTACCTCCTTCATATTTGGTCAAGCTGCTCTCTTTCAATTGCTAGTGTCTTCAAGTTGCAGCCTGATTGTTCATTATCAGAACAAACATTTTTGATTGCTTTCTTCAAAAGGTCCACATCAAAATATGCTATGGAAATGTTTCCTGGAAAATTGACTATTGTTGCTTAAATGCACATTTATCAGAGAGCTCTAAAGAGCTCCTAGTTAGTTTCCATATTTACATAAGATCCATTTACATCACCACTATTGAACTTTCAAAGCCTTTAGTTTTTCCTTTTAAGTATTAGTTTCTTAGCCTTTTCTTTTCACTGCAGTCTACAAAACCTCAGCACTCTCCCCTTGTCAGCAATAATACTTGGGTGAAGTCTTTAGTAGCTAATATTGCATTTTTTCTAAAACTAGGGTGGATGCCCTTTGTCTAGCTAGGATGTCTTTCATTACTGAGTCTCATCCTACCCATACTAAATATTCTATATATTTAAAAAAAAAGTTTCCCTCTTTTGTTCTATTTAGTTTAGCCCTCTGCTGCATGAAAGAGAGGAGAAAAGAAGACGGGTGCAGAGCAGAGGTGAGTCATGAAATGCAGCAAAGAAACCTGGCTTGGAAGTACAGTTGACCCTTGAAAAACACAGCTATGAACCGCACGGGTCCACTTATACACAGATCTTTTTCAGTAAATACTATAGATGTATTTTCTCTTCCTCATGATTTTCTTAATAACATTTTCTTTTCTCTGGTTTCCTTTATTGTAATACAGTACATAACATATATAGCATTCAAAATATGTGCTAATAGATTGTTTATGTTAGCAGTAAGTCTTTTGGTCAACAGTAGGCTATTAGAAAAGTTTCCGGAGAGTCAAAACTATTCATGGATTTTCAATTGTGGGGAGTCAGTGCCTTTAACCCCCACATTGTTCCACAGTCAACTGAACAAGTGTTTGAAAGTTATATTATCTATATCAAGATAATCCAGGGAACTTTCTTTGAAATATCTATTCAAATTAGGCTGAGACTGGCTTTTCTGTGGTACACCTTGAGTTGCCCAATCACAATAATTCAATAATCTGATGTACCACAGAGAGAAGAGGAAGTGGAGGGGAACAGGCACCTTAGGGGCGATATTCCAGGAATTAGCAAAGTACCGGAAACCTGAAATGAGATGTTGGTGCATCAGATCTTGGCTGAGAGTTCAATAGGAATAGTGAAGGGTGATGATGAAAGCGAAAGTCCTTTTTGAGCCCTGGGTTGGGATAAAATCAGGTTAAATCTTGGGGTGGGAAGGATGTGGCAAATAATACATGTGCAGGGATGTTGAAATAACCACAATGATATGGAGAAGAGGTGCTGGTAGGCAGGAATCTTTATCCTGATTTGTGGCTATTGCCATTCCTCTAACTTGTTTCTTTCCCTCTAGCTTTTCTCCTTATATTTATTTCTTCAGTAAACAGTCGCAGAGCATGTAGGATGCACAGGACATTGTACCGGCAACATGCAAATTAGATAAAACAGTGTTCATACCTTAATAATTACCCTATTACAGGAGATTATGGTCTAGGCTTGTCTTTCCTAACCTATGCATAAAGAATCATTACTGTTCCCATAAACTGTGTTTTCTGACATTTTGTTTCTATAGTCAAAGGAGTTTGAAAAATGCCTATGATATACCACTATTGGATAATCACTATATTTATTAGCATAGGACAGGCACTGACATATCCTGGAATACAGAAATTTTTCAACTCATTATTTTATCAATTTATTTGACCTATTTTGTTTCTCATAATAATTCATAATATCCTAAATGAACGACATTCTTTGAACATATTTATAACAAGTGCTTTAAAGTATTTGTATAGTAAGACCAGTCTCTGGACTTCCTCGGAGACAGTTTCTATTGGCTGCTTTTTATACTGTGAGCTGACGTTGCCTTGTGGGTAGGACTTGTGGTACAGAGAAAGCTCTGAGTCAGATCAAATAAAAACAAGCCCTGAGAATGGAGCTCTTTGTTGATCTGCCAGACAAGCCAAGTAGTGACAATTCTTTGAGGATGGGGCTTTGGGGGAGCTCCAAAGCTGGTCTGTCCCCTCCAGTGGTTGCTAGGTTGCGGTTTTCACAAGCTACCCTAGTTGTGAAGCTGTTGGTTTTCAAGTCTATGTCAGACCTTGGAGAGAGAGAGATGGGGTTAGGACAAATTAAGATGTCACAAGGCTTGCTGTTTTTAATTTTTTTTTTTTTTTTTTTTAGATTCTGCCATTTTTCCTTGAATAAATGCTCCTTGGATTGTTACAAGCTTTTAGTTAATTTCAAGGGTCCTGAAAATGTTGATGGTGGTTTTTACCAACGTTCTTACTGCTTTTATGGACAAGCAGATTTTTGAAAGTCCTTACTCCGCTGTTGCCTCCATGCACTTTGTTGGATGCCACTGTGCCTTTGTTCTTGTTATTCCCCATGCTAGGAATGTACTTGTCCTCTGTTTATTAGGTATTCAGACGTTGAATGTTTCATCCCCAATGCTGCTTTCACTGACCTCCTTTTTTTCCTCCCTTCCCAGACAGATTTAATTATGCCCCACATGACTTGTTCATATGTTTTATAGCAGTAATCACATAGCCTAACGCTTAGCTGTTTTAGAGCTCCACATATAGTTATGAATGGTGTGTGTTACACGCCCCAGGGCGCACTGTTCATAGTAACCTTGAATATGTCTGTTGGAGGTACATAATGAACAGTCTCCATGGCCATACCTGGGTGCCTCATGTCTATCTCCACCAGTTAACACGAAATGTTTAAGATAGAAATATAGTCTAATTCAAATTTGCTTGCCCAAGATTAAGTCCAGAACTTCACCAACATACATACTCAATCATTTCAAAGCTGAATGAATCGAATATGTTCTCCCTATCCTTGTTAGAGAGCATAGACAGGCTCTGCCTCAGAAAACCTTATAATGTAGAATATGAACAAGAAATCAAAATAACTGAACTAAATAGCAACCTAGTACTGCCATGGGTTAAGAATACAATTTCCACAGCAAGGGAGGATGATTAGCAAATTCATGAATTTACCTTCTGTTTATTATGGGATTTCTACTGAATTCATGCTTTAGGCCTTAATTATACGTGTTTCCATATGTCTTATTAAGAAATCCTTAGGTTGCAAGAAACAGAAGCTGCCTAGAGATAGCTGAGGTAAAGAGGAATTTTTATAACGAATCAAAGGTATTTCATGGAATCCAAGTGCAAAACTTGAGCAGGGCCTCTCAAGAGACTGAAAAGCAAAACTAGAAAGTCCATAGCCACAGTGGCCCCCCTCAATCTCTTTGAGGCCACTCTCTCAGATTCTCATTTTGTCTCTCTGCACATTTGCATATCTGCTTTATTCTTTTCTTTCTCCCAAGAGACCTACTTTCTCTAGGTCAGCATGCACAAGGCCACCACAACCCAGGCCTCGAATGCTCTCTCTGTTAAGGCACCTTATCAAAACTATGAGAATGAGAATTTCTGAGTCCCTGTTTCGAATTCCCACGAGAGTGAGTCTGTTGGACAAGCTTGGATCAAGCGTGAACAGCTGGGATATGGCTTTCCTCGGAGGCAGGGTTACATGGCTCACTTTCTACCAACTTAGCCAAGATCTCACTTGCTAGAAAGACATGGGCAATGAGAACAAGGCTGTAGGTGATGGGGGGTTTAACTGGATAGGCATCTGTCTTAGTCTGTTAAGGGCCGCCATAACAAAGTACCACAGACTGGGTGACTTCAACAACAAAATTTTATTTTCTCACAGTTCCAGAGGCTAGAAGTCCAAGGTCAAGGTTCAAGTAGGGTGGTTTCAAATGAGACCTCTCTTGGGCTGGCCGAGTGGCTCAATTGGTAAGAGCTCGCTCAAGAGTTTGAGCTCTGAGCAACAGCGGTTCGATGCCCAGCCCAAGCTGAGCAGCCCCTGAGCTGCCAACAGGTGGCAGAATGGCTCAGTTTAAAAAAAAAAACACCAAAAAAATAACCAAAAACAAATGGGATCTCTCTTCCTCGTTTGCGGACAGCCACCATCTTGCTAGGTCCTCACATGGCCTTTCCTCTGAGTGCCCTTGGGGAAAAAAAATCTCTGTTGCCTCTTCCTCTTCTTACAAGGACACCAGTCACATTGGATTACAGCCCCACCCTTATGACCTCAGGCAACCTTAATTATTTCCTGAAAGGCCTTATCTCCAAATATGGGGATTAGGGCTTCAACACATGAATTTTAGAGGGACACAATTCAGTTCGTAACATCATCCCAAAAAGTCTGTACTATGCTAAGTAAAATGTCTGAATTTAAATTTTGAGTATAGTGTACACTGTTTTACTTACTAATGGTCATTAATGATCTAGAGTTGTTAAAGCCTTTAATGAGAATAATTAATGAATTAGTTTTTTTCTTCATGACAAATATCCTCATATGCATATATGTATATGGAGAATCTTTGGTCCTGTATATCCAATTCTATATTATCGATACACTTGAAAATGTAGAGTTGATATTCAGATTACCTGGAAATAGAAAAGTGTTATTGCAACTGCTCTATTCTAGTAATCAAGTATCCTACAGGAAGAAACAGTACAATTCGGAGGGCCCAGGATTTAACTTTGCATGCCCTTCTAGATAGACCCAAACACTTTTGATTTAATAGGAAGAGATGCTCTATTGGAGTCATGCAAATATCTGCATCCTATTTTATTTAGTAAGGGAGAGGATTATGCAGCAAACAAGCATGAAACTGGCCTTAAGGCAACAGAAGTGAGTAGACCGAGCAGAAAACTAAGGGCATTCTTTATAGTATGCAGAAGTCAATTTAAATACATCAAATTTCTCATACCACTCAGAGGATTATAACTAAGCTTTAATAGGGACAAACAACAATCCCTGTCTAAACAAATGCAGCTCAACTCTGTTACTGAAATCCATTCACCCAGAGCCAATGATTTATTCAAATACTATTTGGGTGCCACTCTGAAAGCAAAAATTCTAATGTCATCTCAGGATTTTACGGATATTTTTCTGCTCCCAGCAAAGACTTCTACATTTTTGGCCTTCAGAAAGCTAGTAATATGGAAGCATAGTTAAATCTTGAATCGTTCAAAGACTACTCTATGGAATGCACCCTAATTCTGTGCCCATTTTGGCTGCCAAAACAAGGGGAGGAAAGTAACACAAACAAAGCAGTACAAACATTATCGCACCTACTCAGAACAGTTTAATTTAATGTAAGGTTACTAATAGACAACTCCTTTAAATATAGAAAATAAGAAATAGACCAAAATCTATATTTGTCAATAAATTACTAATTATAATTTTTATATTACAAAGCTATAGAGTATATGCAACGTAGAATGATGGTTAAGAATAAGGACACTGGAATTAGAATGTCAAGGTTCAAACCCCAGCTCTACCACTTACTAGCTGTGTAGCCTTAGGCAAATCACTTAACCTCTCTGTGCTTCAGTGTCCTCATTAAGAAAACAGGGATAATAATAACTTCTACTTCATAAGATTGTTGGGAGGATTAATGAATACCAAATGTAAATGCTTAGAGAAGTGCATGACAGACACATTGTGCTATGTTAATTTTTGCTATAATTATAGTTTCTATTCTTTCCATGTTAGCTACTATGATAGGCAGGCTCCAAGATGGTCTCCAATGATCCCCACTTCCTGATATTCACACCTTGTGCCATCTCTTTCCCTTGAGTGTAGCTGGGACCTGTGAGTTGCTTCTAACCAATAAAGTACAACAAAGGTGATCCATGTCACTCCTGTCACTCCTGTGATTAGGTTACATAAAACTGAGACTTCTGTCTTGCTAGTAGACTTTCTCTACTGCCTTGTTGGCTTGTATGTGTTAATGAAGCAAGCGGCCATATTGGAGAGGCCCAGGTTACAAGCAATTGAAGGCAGTCCCAGCCAACAGCCACTGGGAACTGAGGTCCGCAGTCCAGCAACCCACAAGAAATTGAACTCTTCCACCATGTGAATTTGGGAGTAAATCCTTCCCTAGTCGAGTCTTCAGATCAGACCCCAACCCTGGCCTACACCTTGACTGCAGCCTTTAAGACACCCTGAAGCAGTGGTTCCACCTAAGCTGTCCCAGATCCCTAGCCCACAGAAACTGCGAGATAATGAGTGTGTCTTAAGCCACTGAGTTTTGTGGTACTTTGTTTTGCAGCAGCAGATAGCAAATATACTTAGATACTGCTTAACACAAAATGATGGCTCAAATAAATATTCATCCTCTCTCCCTCCTCACTTATATTTTTAAAGTGATTTTTGCCTAAAAATCATTCTTTAGAACATTGTCTATTATAACACGTACACAGGATCAGCCCAAACTTGGCTTATATCTCCTTTTGTAATCATTATTCTCCTGTTTTAATTCAGTTTCTTCAACAATACTAACCGTTTTTTTGAAGTACCTACATGTGGCATGCACAAGTGTGTGCTAAGCTTCTTACCTATATTATCTCATTCAATCTTCACAAAAGCCCGGAAAGGTATTATTGCCTATACTTCACAGGTCAGGACGCTGTGTTCTGAGAGATTGAACCCCTTTTCTAGGGCCATAGCTAGATGCTGTAAATTCTCCAAACAAAACAGAACAAAAAAAAAAAACCCATCACTGTTTGTGCTCTTACCTGTTCTTAAGATAAATACTATTTTTATACAAACAGTGCACAAGGACTTCCAAGATGTTATTCCTTCTCTCTTTTCATTTCTTTCACCTAGAAAATTCTCATGCAGCAATGAACATTCAATCTGTCTTTCTCTGTGTATGTGGACTGCAGAAAGACAATGCTTAGGCTGAAGGGCAGCTACATCTAGTTAGTGTCCTATGTCAGGGGACATCGTAATATACAGCTATAGCTGAAAAAAATTAGACGGTGACTTTAATGGCTCAGAGTCAGGCCAAACGCTGTCATTACAATATGCAAATAAGCCTCCAAAACATTTTTTTCTGTTTAAGTTATGGCAGAAACAAAGCTGAGATTTGTGCTCAACAAGTATCAAGTTCAAACTTATGGTCCTTATGACAGCCATAACTTACCCTCGAGCACACAGGTAGTATTTTTAGTTGTTAGGTTATAGTAGGAAGTTTGCAACCTTAAATAATATATGTGTGACATGTTCAGATGACAGCTAATACAAGATTGGTTCATTTAGATTGCCTCTAAAGTTGTTTATATTTATATGTAAGCTGATTCACTTGAGTGTGATTTTTGCACTTAAAGAAATATGCATTTCAAATTGAAGGAGGTAATAATTACTTGTAAATTTAAATTAAAATAGAGCTTAAAATAGGCAGTGTTTGAGCTCAGCACTCAGTGACAGGTAGTGAGAATAAGATAACCTCAGAATACATTCAATATTTAAATTAAGGAGACTCAGAGGAAGGAAGGCTGTCTTGTTTATAAGGTAGGAGAGAAGCCTCAAGGTTAAAATAAACCATGCAAGTTAATACGTGTATTATATTTTGTGTCCTAATGATCCAGACACATGAATACAAGTAATTCATCTAAATGCATTCAAGCATTTAAAGTCATTCCCTAAAAACATGGTATGAAGTGAATATGAGCATTTAATCTTGAAAACTATGGGCACTCATGTACCAGGGCCTGAAAATAAATTCCAAACAAGAAAGGAGAAACAGGATATGTGACAAAAGGAATATGAGACTAAATATGAGACTATGTATTTAGCCTCGCTCTTCTGTTTGGATTTCTCAGATACCAGTGGCTACTATGGGAAAACTGTGAGTGATTTGGCTTTAGACGATGATTAAATTTTCGGCGTCAGCCTCAGGCAATGAGGTAGAATGTGCCTGATACACAGCATTTTGGGCCCTTTTAGTCTTTTAGAAACATAGATTTCTAAAACAATGTTTATATATCCAAATTCTTCTCTGTCCATAAATACTACATATTTATATATGCTAAGATACTAAACTAGGCACCCCACACACAATCGGTGTTGTCTTTCTCCACTCAAAATTTGAAGTATGTGAAAACATTGTGCTCTGGGAAGCACTCGGGGTGTAATAACACTCAGGAGTGATAGAAAGGTTTGGAATAATTTTAAATGGATAGGAAGCATGGAGAGGGTTATTTAAATGTTATTTAAAGCAGGACTGGGCCCCAGGTGGTTACTAATGGGAAAGATAAGTGACCCCACACCAAGGACACATGGCTGCCTCTCTCCAGCAACATTCCACCTCTCCCCAACTATCATTATTGACAAAAACAGGGTAATCTCTACAGGTAGGAAAATAGAGACTCCAACAATAATTGTAATCACTTGAAGAAAACCAACACCGTGAGAAGAGCACCCAACTCAATAAGCAGAGACACTAATAAAACTAATCAAAATAAGCTAATACTGCAATCAGAAAAATTACTATTACTTTGGAAAAAAACAATAAAAATAAGCAAGCTTCTGACAAGAAAATAAAAGACACAAAATAAACAGCATTAGAAATTAGAATGTAGCGTGCCTTGGGTACAGACAAGATTTATTTTTTAATTATAAAAAAAGCTAAAGTATAATTTCACTCCAATAAATCTAAAAATCTAGATCATATGTATGATTCCTAAGAGGGAAAAAAACTAACTCATAAACCAGATCAAAACCTTAACATAGCAAAAACCATAAGAAAATTTAAAAGATAAAACCAAAAACACCCCTAAAAGTATACCAGCACTAGGATGTTTCTAAGGCAAGTCTATCAAATAAAGAACAGATCATTTCTGCGCCACGTAAACAGAGTGTAGAAAAATATGAAAACCTTCACAGCTAATTTTGAGACCATAGCTGAAAAAATAATACAAATAACAATGTAGGCCAATATTACTTGTAAATATTATGAATAAAAATCATAAATAAGATATTAGCATATAAAATCCTTCCTTCTATTCATGTATATGGGGAGTTTACACAAAGAATGCAAGAATGATTCACTATCCTAAAGGGGAATTTGAGAAAAACGAATCGTTAAACTAGGAGCCAGAAGACCTGTGCTCTAGTCCCGGATCGTGCAGACCACTTAGCCTATCTGTGCTGTGCTAATGTTAATTTTTTAAATCCCTTCCAACTTAAAAAGATGATGAAAAATGAGATTTTAGAGAATGGAGACAACTTTTTTTTTTTATAATGCTCTCATCAAGGATCATAAAGTTAAATGTTTTAAATATACATTGATATAAAGATGAAAGTGTCTCCTGGTCTCCTGAGTCAATATGTGTCTGGCCAGTCCTAACAATTTAAAGAAACAGCAAGATTTCTGAAGTGGAATGAAGAATAAGAGTCAAACATCATTTACAATTGGCTGATACTCACAAAGTAGTTATAGAAGTCAAGTAACTAGGGTGGACCTATAAATTAGTAAGAGCTAATAATTCATAATTCAATAATTCAAGCACATAATTCTCCAGAGTGAATCTACAAAAGGCCCCATGAATCAGAGAACCATTTAAGTCAAACTATTTTCTATTTTCTAGTCACAGAAAGTAGTATCTTTTTTCTGACACCTTCTACTGTTCTAATACCTCCAAATTATTCCTCTGTAGTTGACCGCTATAAGATGTTGGTAATAAGTAGTATTCCCATGTGACTTTACAAAGTACTGTGACATCATGTGACATCCACCAGATGAACTATTACGCAACCAATAAAAAGAAGGTTTATAAAGCATAAAAATATATCTGTAGAGAGAATGCCTCTAAAATAATGTTAAGTTTTTAGGAAGCAGGAGAGAAAATTCTAAATACATCATGATACCACTTTATTAAAAATAAGCACATATATTTAATTTTTAAAAAAATTTTTTATTGGGGAACAGCCACAGTCATTGGTTACACATTGCTTTCATGCTACAATGTCATAGTTGACTCTTTTTAGGAGGGCACAGCTCACAGTAACCAATGTGGCAATCGAACCAGCAACCTTGGTGTTATCAGCATGGTGCTCTAACCAACTGAGCTAACCAGTCACTCCCAAACACATACATTTTATATATTCATAAGATACATGATATATATATATATAAGCTTTGAGTCTTCAATGCTCACAGTCATCTGGATTCATTCTTTCCTTCAAAATAAAAATAATGTCTTCTTCAATTTCTCAAAATGTTCCACACTTTCCTTGATCATCCACTTTTGAATACAGCCTCCTTCTGTTGACACTCCTTCTTTAAAGATGGGCACCCTGAATCTCAAAATTCCTGAGAGAATCACATTTAAAGGCTGTTAATTGTGATGATTTTTATTAAAAGTTGAGACTTACAAAGGGGAATTATTATAGCACATATAAGACATTACCTAAAACTAGCTAGAATAAGGGAACATTTTCATATTGTATATTATCTATTGCAAAGCTACAAAAATTAAAACATTGGGGTACTGGATCTGGAGTAGATGGATGGAATAAATACTACATCCAAAGATTAAATCCAATTTAATATTAAATGCAATATGAGAATTTAGTATATAATTTTAAAATACCCTAAGACAATAGGGAAAGAATAGATTCTTATTTTTAATTATTTGATTTTTTATTTTTAAATTACAGTTGATATTCAATATGACATTAGTTTCAGCTTTTCAGCTTAGTGATTAGACATTTATACAACTTATGAAGTGATCCCCCTCCATAAGACTACCTGACACATACATAATTATTATATTATTGACGATATTCCTATGCTGTACTTTACATCCCATGACTGTCTTATAATCAGCAATTTGTACATCTTAATCTCTTTACCTTTTTCACCCAAGTACCCAACCCCCTCCCATCAGTGAACCATCAGTTTATTTTCTGTATCTATGAGTTTGTTTCTGTTGTGTTTGTTTGTTTATTTTGTTTTTTAGATTCCACATATAAGTGAAATCATATGATATTTGTCTTTCTCTGTCTGACTTATTTCACTTAGCATAATACCCTCTAGGTTTATACATGTTGTCACAAATGGTAAGATTTCATTCTTTTTTATGGCCAAGTAATAATCCATTTTATATATGTACCACCTCTTCTTGATCCATTCGTCTATCAGTGGCCTCTTAGGTTGCTTCCGTATCTTGGCTATTGTAATAATGCTTCAATGAACATAAGGCTGTATATGTCTTTTCCAATTAGTGTTTTGGATTTTTTTTGGGATAAATACCCAGAAGTGGATTTGCAGGGTCATATGGTAGTTCTATTTTTAATTTTTTTATAAACCTCCATACTTTTCCCATAGTGGCTGCACCAATTTGCAATCCCACCAACAGTGCACTAGAGTTCCCTTTTCTCCACATCCTCACCAGCATTGTTTTTTATTAATTTATTGATGATAGGCATTCTGACTGGTGTGAGGTGACATCTCACTGTGGTTTTAATTTGCATTTCTCTGGTGATTCATGATGTTGAGCATCTTTTCATATGTCTATTGGTCATTTGTATGTCTTCTTTGATGTCAGTTCAGGTCCTCTGCCCATTTTTTAATCGGATTGTTTGTCTTTTTGGTGTTGAGGTGTATGAATTACTTACATTTATGTTTTGTATATTAACTCCTTATCGAATGTATCATTGGTAAATATCTTCTTCCATTCAGTAGGTTGTCTTTTTGTTTTGCTGATGATTTCCTTTGCTCTGCAAAACTTTTTAATTTGAGTTAATCCCATTTGTTGACTTTTTGTTTTGTTTCCCTTGCCCAAGGAGACATATCCAAAAAAACATTACTGAGAGCAATGTCAGAGAGTTTACTGCCTATGTTTTCTTCTAGGAGTTTTATGGTTTCAGGTCTTATATTTAAGTCTTTAATACACTTTGAGTTTATTCTTGTGTATGGTGTAAGAAAGTGGTCTAGTTTCATTTCTTGCAAGTTATCTGCTCAGTTTTCCCAACATCATTTATTGAATAGACTGTCTTTACCCCATTGTATATTCTTGCCTCCTTTGTCATAGATAATTGACCATGTAGGCATGGGTTTATTTCTGGGTTCTCCATTCTGTTCCATTGATCTATGTGTCTATTTTTATGCCAGTAACATACTGTTTTTATTACTATAACCTTGTAATATAGTTTGATATCAGGTAGTGTGATACCTCCAACTTTGTTCTTCTTTCTCAAGATTGCTTTGGGTTTCCACTGGTCATCCATGGGGGGGAAAAAAAAGATTGCTTTGGCTATTTGGAGTCTTTTGTGATTCCATAAATTTTAGAATTATTTGTTCTATTAAAAATGCCATTGGTACTTTAATAGGAATGGCATAGAATCTATAAATTGCTTTGGTAGTATGGACATTTTAACAATGTTAATTCTTCTCTCCTTAAGCACAGTATATACTTCCATTTATTTGTATCTTCTTCAATGTCTTATAATTTTTTGAGTACAGGTATTTTACCTCCTTAGTTAAATTTATTCCTTGGTATTTTTTTCAATGCAACTGTAAATGGGATTGTATTCTTAATTTCTCTTTCTGATAGTTCATTATTGGTGTATAAAAATACAACTAATTTCTGAATATTAATTTTGTAACCTGCTACTATACTGAATTCATTTATTATTTATAATGATTTTCTGGAAGAACAAATTTTCTAATAATCAACAAGATAACTGGAAAACTATTTTTTAATTAAGTTAGATTCCCCACACATGTTGTATTCCAAAGTAATTTAAGATGGTTTGAAGATTTATACAGAAAAAATTAAAACATCCAACATTAAACATTAATAAAAGTGAACATTGTTAAAAAGTTGGAGTAAGGGGAAGACATTTCTGAAACATAAAAGAAATACTGGAAACCTTAGAAAGGAACTGGCAAAAAGTACACTTCCAGAAAGTAGTGCAAAGGAAATAATTAGACCAGAAAACAAAGGTGTATTTAAAATGATGTGTGTGGTTGTGTTATTTATAAATCTAAATATTTGAATTAATTTAAACATTCGTCAATAGGATTTAGTTAAGTAAATTATGGTTCTAAAACACATATTACAATTAAAAACAATATTTATTTATATTTATTGATATGAAAAATATGGTCACAAAATGTTAATAAGTGGGGGAGGGGGAATTATTACAAACCAGTATATAATTTTTTTAAATGTTCAAACATGTAAGTAAAGTTGCCTCACTTCTTTCATCACAAAGCTTCCTATGGCCTCCTAATACCTACAGAACAGCCCAACTTTGTAGCTTAGCATTCAAAGCTCTACATCAAACACTCCTTTCCTCACTCAGGTAAATGAATGTGCTTCATTCACACAAATCTATTATCCTGTCCCAAAAGGACTGTGTGCTGTCTCATTTTCATGGAGTTCATGCTGTTCTCTCTTCCATGTTTGCTTCTTGAGGAAATCCTCCATATGCTTCAAGCATTTGCTCCAGTGTCACCTTTTGTGTGAAGCCATCACTAAGTCCATCCGTACTCCTTCCCTACATTCTCACAGCACAGTATTTTATGCATCACAGTGTTTGACAGCTCCCCTTCACACACCATACTGAGTTTATGCTCGTAATGCAAGCTCCAATGAGTGTTTGCTTAAATACAATGCTTATAAACTTTTAATTACTTTTAAAATGTCTCAAAATTAGGTAAAGCTATCATTTTCTGGCATTTAATCTTTTTTTTTACTAATTAAAAAAGAATAGAAATAAAAGTGCCTCGTAACTCTACCCCCGAAGACAACCTCTATTAAGAGTTTTACAATTTTACTATATGTCTTTAATTTTTCTACAAAATAGGAAAGTTTTCATCAGATTAGCAAGAGTCCTCTCTCAAATTTCTCATCCGAAAAATTGAGAACATTGATTTTTTTTTCAAAATTCTTCCTGCTTCTTCCCCAGATTATACCAGGCCTTTGTTTTTTAATTTTATTCGACCCCACCCAGAAGTCCTCGATTTGTCAGGTGCTTTCATTATGAGGAGGAAATAATTCACAGTGACGCAGCTGGTCTGTCAGGGCCTGTCTGCCTGTGTGACTCAGGCCTCTCACCCTGTGGGCTTTCTCATTACTGGGCTTAAGTGGTCCTAATTACGTATTAATTACATATTAATGATGTGCATCCAGAAATTGCACACTAACTATCTTTAAGGAGTACAAGTATCTTAAGATTTGCAGAAAGAGAACTTGGCTGGTGACCAAATCCAGGGTCTTCTTGAGCTCTGTTCCTCATGGTTTTTTGTCAGTGACCTCTGGGTCTCAGTTTCTTGATCAGTGACTGATTGGCTGGACAGCATCAGTGCTAGGACCCTGAGAACATGCATTGGAGGCTTTCCTTAGAAGGGTAGGGAAAATAATTACTTAATATATAATTAATAGAAAGTCACAGTTAATCAAATATCTCATCTTGGAAATTACTGAAAATGAGGAGAAAATAAAAGCAGCATAATTATCTCAAATACCTAGCGTATAGGAGAAACCAAGTATGTATCTATTTCTTAAGGGATGAAACTTAGGTACCATCAAGACTCCTGTCTAAATTGGAGTAGTTTAAAATATATCCTTCTATTGTGGCTTTTCTTTTCACTTTATCTCTATTACCTGCTCCCTCAACCCCCTTACCCACTACCCCGCCCCTCTCCAATGTCTTTCAGAGTAAGCTCTCACTAGCTCAACCTCATCTGAGTATTCAGATTCTAAGCTCAATGCAAATAATGAAATAAAAAGAGTACTGGATTCTACCAGGCAGGGAATCTGAATTTGGGTCTCAGATCGGCCCCTAATTTTTTTTTTTGTTTTTAAGATTTTTATTGGGGAATTGGGGGAAGGGGAACAGACAAGTTGCTATCCTTTTGATCTTCAGTCTAGTTGTGGAGGACGTTGCTTCACTGGCCCAAGTTGGCATCATCATTGCGTTCTTCCCGGGCGAGGCAGATCAGTCGCTGGCTTCTGGACGGCCGCTCACAGCGGCTGCTGGCCGTTCACGCTGGCTGCTGGCTACATACGGTAGCCCATGGCAACCCACTGCCATAGGAGCTGCAGCCTACGCCGTTGGCGACTCACAGCAGCCCAGCTCCAGGTTGAGCTGTTGTTCAGCATCTTAGCTGTGGAGGGCAGTGTCACTGGCCCTCATATGTGGGATCCGAACCGGGGCCCTCTGGCATCCCAAGCCAGTTCTTAACCATCGCGCCACTCGGCCGGCCCATCAGCCCCTAATTTTTTACCTTGACCAAGTCACTTCTCTGGAACTGTTCCTTCATGAAATCATTTATCAATCAATTTTGAGCACCTACACCTCATACTAAACCAAATGTTGGGAATATTACATTTAATATGTCCCAGCCCACTTTCCAGTAGCTCATATTTGTGACAGTGAAAGGCAGAACGACAAATAACCACAGATATGTAAAAGTCAGTGGTAATGAAAGAAGAAAGACAGACTTTACAGAGTATGACTACAGGATTCCCCAGGATTGCCAAATCCCTTTCAAACCTCCAAAGTACACAGCTCCATGGAAAGAAAGTAGCTAATTCTTTCATGATCCTTAATACTGCACAAGTCTTCTCCTCAAATTACTGAAAAACTGTGATGAACTTACAAATATGTAGTGTGGGTTGACCAGTACCCTCCCCAATATCCCTTCTAAGTGGTCTGACACTGCGGCCAACAATCAGACAACAGAGGCAGGATCTCATCACCAGTGTCTGAAACATGGGAAGGGCTCAATAAACGTTTGTTGAATGCACCGATTAATGCTTAGCAGGCATAATGAGCCAGAGCAGAGGGAACCTATCTATTCACCACTGGTATGGATTTGGCCAAAGTTAAGACATAGAAAATGCAACTCTGGGGATGAGAGTGGAGCATGAAAGGCACTCCTTGGGACATGAACCTGGGAAGTTGTTCATCCCGCTGCGTTTCCAAAGCTGATTTTTCAGCAAAATTAAAATAATAATGGTGATGATGATGGTGATGACGACGACCAAGATAATTACCAACCTTCATAGATTTAGAAAGGAATGTTTTGGCCTATCACAAAGAAAACATTTTTCCATGCATGAATATATCTTTACATGAAACAGGCATATCTCAGACCTCTGACTCAACAGACACATTTCTATTTCAGCAAATCCTTTACAGGTTGTCTGTGAGATTCAGGTGTGTATAGGAGAGAGTGATGACAGGCTCTTCTGTGGTATGCATCACCTAGTCTGGTTCATCCAGTGACATTCTGAGCTTCCAGGCGTGGCAGGGACGCCGAGCAGTGTTCGGCCGGCGGCAGCACACAGCAGCTGCTTGCTGAGCAGATTCAAAGCACAGCTGTTTGCCTCAGAGAACAGCAGATAGGAGGAACACTTCTGCCTGCCACAGAAGTCAGCTGGGATAGCTGCTATTCTTGTAAATCAGTCTAGATTAAATACGCAATTCACAGGCTAAAATTAAAACTCAGATGAACCCACCATTTCTGGAACAGCCTTCAAACATTCCAGTGTTTCTTTTAATACAGCCAGCCATCTTCTGAGGCTCACAAAGAATTTCCTCTAAGCAGAGAAGTCTGAGGAGAGTTCTTCAAAGATCCTTGAGGAAAACTCATTCTGATAGCAGGAAAGGAAAGTTCAAGATGCCTCGGAGGCGACATGTATGGCAAATACTTCAGACTGTCAAGGGGAGAGGAGGTCGTCTTAGATGATCCATGAAAAAACAGTAATCGAGTTAGAAATCCTGCTCAATACTAAAAGAGTGAGAGTACTAATAATGACATCACCTTGTAAAGCAAGGACCCAAGAACACAAATACCTAGACAGAACACACTATATGTGTGTGCATATATATTAATGCAGCAGTGATGTCCAAAATATTTCACAGCTTTTGTAGCAGTGTAGGGTAACAAACTGCCCCAGTTTGTTTGGAACTAAAGGATTTTCTGGGACATGGGACTTAACTTTTTTTTTTCATTACTGGGGAGCAGTGTGTTTTTCCAGGACCCATCAGCTCCAAGTTGAGTTGTTTCAATCTAATTGTGGAGGGCGCAGCTCAGTGGCCCATGTGGGGATTGAACTGGTAACCTTGATCTTATGAGCACTGCACTCTAACCAACTGAGCTAACCAGCTGCCCCAGGACATGGGACTTATAGTGCTAAAAGTGAGACAGTCCTGGGCAACTGGGATGTTTGGTTGTCCCGTGCAAGGGCACTAACCAACCAGGACAGATGTCAGCCGTACACAACCCATGTGGCCTGACTGACACTATATCTGATCCCTCATCCTTGGTATCTAAGGATGTTTGAACTGCACAAACCTTGAAAATCATACTGTCTGCATTCAGTTCCTCAAATTTCGTGTGCTTTTTCCTGCCTCTGTGCTTTTGCACAAACTGTTCCTTTCACCTAGAAAATCTCGGGCCAATACCTGATCCTTCAAAAACTGAAGGACCTACTGACCCTTCAAAAACTGAATCAGATGCATCTCTGAAGGTCTTCCCTAGGACTCCATATTTACTCGTATATTCAAAATTTGGGGAAGGGGGGAAAGGGGAAGCAGAAAGACATTTCCAAAGAAGCAAAATTGCTTATCTCAATTTAGTTATGAATGAGGAAGAACTGGTGAGCATCTCTCTCTGTTTCCATCTCCAAATTCTGAATCAAAATAATTCTGTCACAGTTGGTAATAGTCTCCAGGGAGCCACTAAAAGTTATTAGAAGTTTCTGTTCGTGTTTCTCCAGCCCCAAGCAGAGGAGAAAAGAATCTGAATATGATGATTTTCAGCATAATAATGAAGACCCACTGCTTCTGCAGTTCTGGATCACAACCCTGATAATAGGAGAAACACTTTTCCTCAGATTAGGTTAAGCCATGTTGTCTCTGAGAAAATAATTACTGTATGTCCTTGAAAGGTGTAATTCGTTAATAAGGCACCAGCAGGCCCCGAGCCCTCCCCAGTGGTGAGACTGAACTGGGACTGGAGGACCTTGTGGACCCTCCCCTGCCCGCAAGGCCCACTGCCCTCCCAAGGCCTATTTGTTGACACTGCAGGACTCAGGAAAAAACCAGAGTTGAACACTCCCTTCTAAGGAAAGGAGCTGAGTTTACCCAAGGGCCACGTGAGGTGGAGTGGGAACTGACGGGAGAACCAGGTCAGGCCTGGGGGAATGCCTATAGGGCCTGGATCAGTTAGGGTCTTGGCAGGAAACAAATGACATGCTCATAACAGGGAAATTCAAAGGGAGTTTTATAAAGGACCTGTTTTCAAAGGTGTGGGCAGGGTGTAGAGAAACCACAAGGGATTAGTGCTGGCGCTGGTACAGCAGGTGTTACCACCCCAAATGGTTAGCAGACCCCAGAGACAGGGAGCGCTGAGTGGAGAGAGCCGTTGGACATCTTAGTAGTGGGACTCAGCCAGTGAGCCGTCATAAGGCGGAAGGGAGCTGACCACTGTCCCCTTCCTCCTCCCAATCCCCTGCTAATGCTCCCCTTCGGGCCAAAGTGTAAGAGAGCCATTGAGAGGCAAGGTAAATATGTGGGTGCCCAAGGAAGAGTGAAGCAATGGAGGGGTCTAGAGGACAAACAGAAAATGGAAACTCACGCTGCAAAAGCCTGCTTCATATGGTCATTTCCTTCAAATGTACAAAGACATTTCCAAACTACTTAGAACTTGAATCTTGGCAGTGGTTAAAAGCGTGGGTGAGACTGCCTAGGTTAAAATCCGAGCTCTACCATTAACGAACCGTGTCACCTGTGGCAAGCGGCTTCACCTCTCAAAAACTTGGCTTACTCACCTACAAAACAGACACAATATTAGTACATAAGCACAGAGTTGTTGAGAGTCAGTAAAGCATCCAGCATAGTGAATGATGAATAGCAAAGTGCTCAATAAATGCTAATATTAATTTTTCAGTTATTGCTCTTACTGTGTTTTGATAAATATTACATATGTCATGTCATCTGATATTTTCTTACTGAGAGGCTAAAGGGTAAAAGGAACAAGAGAAAAAGTAAAGGAGTCTTCCCATGCTCTCTTGGCACCAGGAAAAAGAAGAGTCGGGTCACTGGGTGTGCTAAGGCACAGAGGCCATTGTGGCAGAAACCCAAAATGTCAGAGAACTCAGACAGGATATTTGCAAGAGAGGTAGTAAGGCCAAATTTCGTAATTGACACATGTATGTTAAAACATCCACCTCCAGGAAAGGGATGGGAGGCTCACAATTCTTATTATACTTAAAAGGGGAAACAGAGCAGAAAAAAAAAAGAAATTACATTTATATAGAACAATCTCTGCATTACACAGAGACGTGAAAACTCTGTAGCAATGCAATGTGGTCTTAGCATGTGTCTGAGAGTGTGAAGAAAACAGGATACCTCTAACAACAGCAAAAGGTCATGGTCTGCAAAATTTTCTTTTCTATAACTAACTGTTTGGCCACAGCTTAAGTGCATTGGCAGAAATGGATGCTGTTCAAGTGTTCCCTATAGTTTCCAAACTATAATTGTTTATAGTAAAACTTTCTGTTTTGACAACCCGACACGGCTAAGTTTAAAATGGAGAATGAGTATTGGCAAGTTAATAGCATTCTATGGATCCGTGAGTCACTAAGTTCAGTATCAGAAAAGAAGGCAGATGCAGAGAAGCAGAACATAATTTCTGCCAGGGGAATAAGAATGAATTGGGAGCGAACAATGGACTAACACCAAAGACACACATAACACAATCCTAGGCTTAACACTTAGTCTTTCATTATCTTACCTGTTTTGATTCAAGAAACTTAAACAGAGGTTGGTATGTTGTGGACTCCTCTTTTTTGGGTGGTTAGTCTTGAAGTTTTGTTTTTTTAATTACAGATTTATTGAAATATTATAGAATTCATACACTGTACATCTCACCCATTTAAAGCATACAATTCAGTGGGGGGTTTTAGTATATTTAGTATATTTATATTTAGTATATTTAGTATATTTATATTTAGTATATTTAGTATATGTGCAACCATCAACACAGTCAATTTTAGAATATTTTCATCACCTCAACAAGACATACCATACGCTTTAGCTATCATTCCTTTGCCCCTTATTTTCCCCTTTCCCTAGCCCTAAACAACCACCAACTTATTTTCTGTCTATATGGATTTACCTATTCATGTAGATGGAATGTTATAACATGAGATCTATTGTGACTGTCTTCTCTCACTTTGCATAATGTTTTCAATGTTTATCTATGTTGTCGCATATATCAGAGCTTCATCCCTCTCCATGGCAGAATAATATTCTGTTGAAAGGATATACCACATTTTGTTTACCCATTCATGAGCTGATAGACATTTGGGCTGCTTAAACATTGTGGCCAAGATGAATACTACTTCTACAAACATTCATGTACGAATTTTGTGTGGACATATGTTTTCATTGCTCTTAGGTATATACCTGGGTCATATGGTAAATCTATGCTTAACTATTTGAGAAACTACCAGTCTGTTTTCCAAGTGGCTGCACCGTTTTACATTCCCATGACCCCTTTATTTTTTTACCACCCTTATAATTATGGTGATCAGCTTAATATCTAAGTGAAAGTACGAAATACTGGGTTGGTCTCTATGCCAGTCACCATCCTCACATAATTCTTCTCTAGAATAAAGATTCTGTTCTCACTTCCCCACCCATTCCTAAATATATATTGACCATCTATATATCAAGTAACAGTAAATATTATAGGATTCAAATAAGAACTGTCCTTTGTAGTATCTCTATGAATTTATCTTATTTATTTACTCTCAAAAAACAAGTGAGATAGGCAGGAAGGGCGTGACTATCTCCATTAAACTGATCAGGGAACAACACACAGGAAAATGTATAACTTGCCCTAATATACATCTAAGTGGTGATGCCAGGGATAGTATCACATATTCAATCTCCTCCCTCCAATAGGAATGATAAGATATTAACATTAGCAATAACAATGTAAGATGTATGTGCTATGAGTCAAAATGGGTGACAAGAGCCAACTATAATAAGAGCATGTAAAAGATGAGCACAGATGGGGATAGGGATGTACTGGGGACAAAGGGAGGAGATACAAGGAAGACTTCTTAGAGAAGAAGGGAAGGTGGCACTGGAGCTGGGCCTTAGAGAATGCATAGGAGTTTGAGAGATTGACAGGTTGAGTTGAAAGACGACACTGCTGGCATACAAAGTAGCAGAACCAACGGCTTTGTAAATACAAGCTGAGCCAGGGAACAATAGGTAGTCCAGTTTGAGTGGAGAACATTACCTTATGTTTAGCTGAGTAATAAAAGGTTATGGGTTTTAATGTAGATGTCAGATTAAAGAATCTGGTCGTTCTTTAGTAGGCAGTAGAGAAAAATTGGCAGAAATTTTATAAAAAAGGATTTTTATAATCAATATGATGCTTTAATAATACTATTGTGGCAATACTGTCTGGAAACAAAAGTAAAAGGATAGATAATGGGAGTAGAAACACTAGTTAAAAGACTATCACAATAGTCCAAGTGTAATATAACTAATGTTCTCATTAGTCAAAGATTCTCAACCAGAAGATATTTTGTCCCCCAGGAGACATTTGCAAAGTCTGTAGACATTTTTTTTGTTTTTTCACACTCAGCAAGTGCTTCTGGGATCCATTGAGTAGACACCAGGGATGCAGTAAATATCCTACAATGCTCAGAAGAACACCATACAACAGGAATCATCTGGCCCACATTGTCAGTGTGCCTTGGTTGAGAAAATCTTGTCTAAATAAATCTAGTGGCAGTGAAAATAAAAGTAAATGACAGATAACAGAATCATTTTCAAGGAAGAAGTGATAGGATTTGATGATTGATTAGGTCTGGAGGCAAGAGATAGGGAACAGGCGGTTTGTGACTTTCATGAGTATAATAGCAAAATTATAATAGCAAAAGAAAAAATGTTTAAAGAAATTAGTAGTAGAAGAAAGGAAGAGTATAGTGAATGCATGATCCCTATCTTTGGAAACAACCTCCTCCTCAAACAGTAATGTGATTTGAGTAGGGAAGATCACACCCTCAACCCCACTCCAAGTGGTACTTTCCTGACCTAGGTCTGGCCAATCAGAATCCACCATAGACTTGGCCTTAGTGAATGGTTTTCTAAGTGGGCATGTGATCCAAGCAGACCAATCAGAGCTCTTCCTGGAACTCCATGCATGTCACACATAAAGGCTGTCAGAGAGAGAGAGAGAGAGAGAGAGAGAGAGAGAGAGAGAGAGAGAGGAACAGAGAGACAAAATTTAAGTGATCTCATTTAAGCCCCTGGATCCAGCTATGCCTGAAGTACAAGATCTAGATTTTTGAATTATATTAAGCCAATCTATTTCCTACATTGCTTAAGCTAGTTTGAGTTGGATTTCCATTACTTTCAAATGAAAAAGTGTCTGCTAATAAGAAAAGAATGAGAGTTTTTGGTATGTGAACAGATGGAAAATTTATTAAATATATGTAAGTGGGAGAGCAGCTAAAATTTAGAGGACTAGGTTAAGCTAGGAGATACATTTTAGGATTTACTTTTCCAGAAGTGACAGATGCCAGAATAGGTGCAATCCTTTGAAACAGGCCAAAGATTAAAAAAGACTTGGCATTTCTTTCATAATTTATAATAAAATAAAAGGCATTATAAATTATTATATAAGCAGTCTAAAATATTAAATTGTGATCACTCAGAAATAGCAGTCTTAGTAAATATTTTGGAAACAAGTTACTTGTGAGCTGTTTTCAGCTGTTTGTAGTTTCCACACCAACGGCCTTAAATTTGTTCAGTTCCTGCCTATCAATGTATTATCATTGCCTGTTTGCTCTTAGATCTCTTTCATCTGCTTCCCTGCTCTGTTCTGCACCACAGCGGGTTGGTTTCTACAAGATACATTGCCCAGCCTTCTTTGCCAATTGGCTTCTGGTTCGTTTGGCCAGTAAGAGTCACTGGCAGGAGTTTGAAGTGTGGGAGGTGGGGCCCCTCCTTCTTTGCTTGCTTTGGCTAGTATTTCTGGCAGCGGTGGTGTCTCCTCCATGGTCCCACGTTCCCCAGGGCAGCCCTACCCTTGGTGACCTTAGCTCCTAAACTCTGGTGAAACCACCTTCTCCTTTTGTCTCTTCAGCCCCGGAGGGGCTAGCAACTTCTTGCTATTACTAATATCTGACTTCACCATTTACTATTTGCCCTTTAATTCCTCCAACACCTTTGTAAACAGTTCCCCATGTTAAATCATTTCTATTAAACCACCTGCTTTTGGTTCTCTGACTGTACTCTGATTCATTTGCTTAGCATCTTAGTCAATTTGAGCTGCCGTAACAAAAATACTGTGGACGGGGTGGCTGATACAACACGTATTTATTTCTCATACTTCTGGAGGCAGGAAGCCTGAGGTCAGAGTGCCAGGGTGGCCAGGCTCCCAGTGAGAGCCCTCCTCCTGATTTATAGACAGCTGCCTTCGTGCTGCGTCCTCACCTGGTGGAGGGAGACATCATCTCTCTTGTATTTTTCATGAGGGCACTAATCCCATTCATGAGGGCTCCACCCTCATGGCCCGTTTGCCTTCCATTTGAAGGTCTCACCTTCCAACACCATCAACATTGGGGACTGAGGCTTCAACATGTGAAGTTGAGGGAAGGGGGAGACAAACATTCAGTCCATAGCACTGAAGTCTCCAATTCAAATAAAAAGAACTGGGGTGATGGACAGAGGAACCAAAGGAGCCCACTGACAATTTTAGACCCTTCAATTAAATAAGTTGTATAAACTATTGTGTTGCTGGCAGTGGATATAAAAGCATAAAATGTAGTTCATAAGGCGTGTGTAATGTAAAGCCATATACAAACAAATTAAAATATACAGTAGTGTAGATATAAGTTTCAGAGTTCAGAGGAGTGAGCGATTGATGCTAGCTGAACCCTAAAGGAAGGAAAGCTGAAAGCGGGAAGCAGAATTATGGACAGCATTATGTGGGGCAAAGGGCGGAGCATAAGCAAAGAAGCTGGAATAAGCACAGTGTGCCACAGAAGGTCTGTTGGAAGTAGAGGCATTTATGAGTAAATCGGTTCAAATAAGTGAGCAAAGGTCATATTGTCAAGGGCCTTCCATAGTAGACAGAGAACTGTGAATGTGAGATCAACCCCAGAAAAACTGAATGGAGAGCCCATGTTCTTTAGAAGATAAATGCTATATCCCCTTTTTCATCTGTTTAATGAAACACAGAACAAACAGCCTGAAAGCTGGCTTTATTCTCACTTTCTGACCCATTTTATAACCTTAAAATCTCAGATTTTAGGTCTTAGTTGCCTAATTGCAGAGGAGTTCGTAATAAGTAAGATTCATCTAAGAATAAAGATTTTTGTTGTTTTTCAGATGGCTAAAGGTGTTTTAGATATTCTCTACACCTAATCTTACGCTAAGCCTAAAATTATGAGGTCAGTTTCATTTTTTCCAATGACTAATGTACTCCTTCATAATAAAGAAAATGACTTGACATTGCATTAGAATAACAAAAAAGAAGGATATTTTTTTCCCAGCATTTGGTTCTAAAACATGCAGAATTGAGTCGTAACTCTGACCTTAAAAAGCTAGACTGGAAAAAATGAAGCAATACTTTAACTAGTCTATTAATTGCTTTTTTTAAAAAGAAAGTTTATAGAAACCCAAGAAAGAGTGTGTTTTTTAAAATTTGATACGTTTTTTGAGAATGAAAACGGAAAGAAATAATGCAAACATTAGAAATTATTTTAGTATTTATAAGTGGGTTAGTTTGACAGGTGGCTGATGAAACAAAATTCTTCATCCCATTTTATATTAAGGTGAATTTGTTTTGTCATGTGTATTATAATTCACATTAGAAAAGCTAGTAATCATTCTGCTGTTGCTTTCATTTTTATTGTGGGAAGAATCAGTAGAAGGAATATCTTAGCTCTTATCCAGTGCCAGGAATGAATTGCAGTCAGAACAAACAAAAGATGTAATTATAACCTGTAAACGTAAGCAGGAATAGCACACGTGGAACTGAAATCATATCCAAGACAAATGTTTTAAGAGGTGGGGAGGAGAGAATAGAGGTGAACCGGAATTTGGCTTTTGGAAGAAATAATAACATTTAACTTCTCTTCCAAACATTAGTATCAGTAAAAATTAGTTTGACATCCCGAGTCTTTGAACGATGTTTAATTAATTCTGAGTCGGTTTTGTTAATTTCTCCCAAAATAGTATTTCAGTGCTGATGATAAAAAGGATTACCGTTGATATAGTCAACATAACTTCCGGAAATAAAGACCTAGGTGACTTGAGTATAGTTTACAAAAATGTATAACTTCATTGATGACTTAAGCTGGGGGCAAAGGTCATTTAATAGAAAATAAAAACAAACCTCTTAACAGAAGGCAAGTCAAAACTTACCAGAGTCACATAACCATGTCATTTGGTAAAATGAGCAGGCTGGGAATGAGGACACATGAATTCGAAGGGCGTTTTCAATTCTGGACAAGGACATGGCTAGGCAAGCCAGCTTAATTGCTGCACTTCTGCATGGTGGTGATACTGAGCAGTCTCCTGAGTTCAACAAGATGCTCAGCTAACCCTTAATTGTTAAGTCATTATAACAGCTACTGATGTGTCATCCCTGCTATAATTGCTTTAGGCTTTTTTCAGCACCTGTTTTGCATTTACTGTTAGTATTAAGAGACTTAACACAAATGTAAAACAAGACTATTACTTGTGTCAGCTGCATGTATACATTTGTTGCAAAACATTTTAAACACACACACACACACACACACATGCACACACACCCCACAATGGGAATAATCTCTTAGTGCTGAACAGATGAGGCCAGCTCAGAGCTTTAAAGGTCAAAAAATTGTAAAAACAAAACAAAAACAACAAAGAAACTCTTGCAGTCAATCTACAAGCAATTTCATTAAAGCCTTGAAAAGAGAAGCAACATTTTTCACATGGGCAATTTTTTGCTAGGAAAGAGGATTTGCCTCAGTAGCCATGACACCTTTTATGCCCCCCCAAAAGCCTGCTCCCCACCATTACTTATGTGTCCAAATCTGCTTCCAGCTTAAACCTCATGTCCCATGAAAAGACTGGAACATAAAGGCTGGGACGTCTTAGAAAAATGGGTCCACTGGCAGCAGAAGCAAGCCACTTTCTGTCCCTGTCTGCTCATCTCATCCCACCCTTTTATACCTGGCAGGCAGCTTATGAAAAGAAAGCCCTTGATAATCACCTTTTACGTTCCTGCGCTTTCTCTAAAAATAACAGTGGTCCTTATCTGGACAGCTCTAAACTGAACCTAGGCAGAGAATTTACAGAAATATTTTGATCTCTACTGATTGAAGTGGAGGTTTAGGGGATCTAACCAGAGAACTAACCTCAGTTGTCAAAAGCCAAAATAATCTGTCAGTAGCCCAGAGAACTCATTGCCATCATAGTATTAAATATATATATATAAAATCAGGATGTAGCTGGGAGATCAACATACACTCAACTTTTAGTTCTCCTCTCTTGTCTGTCTCTGGAGGAACAAAAACAAGCTTCATTCTGACCACTGGGTCAGTGTAGAGCCACAGACCTCTAGGGCTTGTGATAGCCTTTCTGTGAGAATAAATTATGCTTTAGCCAGATGAGAGTTCTATCAATCCCATGCTGATTATCACCTCACGACGTCCCAGTGTGGGTATATAACTGATCATCCACAGAGGGAAGGTTTCGATGCCCTTCTGATATCAAAACTACCCAGCGGCTGGCTGGCTTTCTCAGTCCTGGAGCTTAAGTGATCTTGATTTTGAGCTGATGCTTGAATTTTCTCTTTCTTTCTTTTTTTTTTTTAATTTAAATTTTTTTTTTTTTTATTGGGGAATTGGAGGGATAGGAACAGTGCTGGGGAATTGGGAGGAACGGGAACAGACAAGTTGCTGTCCTTTTGTTCTTCAGTCTAGTTGTGGAGGACGTTGCTTCACTGGCCCAAGTTGGCACCATCATTGCGCTCTTCCTGGGAGAGGCAGATCAGTCACCGGCTTCTGGACGGCAGCTCACTGTGGCTGCTGGCCACTCACGCTGGCTGCTGGCTACGTACGGTAGCCCATGGCAACTCACTGCCACAGGGGCTGCAGCCTACACCGTTGCCGGCGACTCACGGCAGCCCAGCTCCAGGTTGAGCTGTTGTTCAGTATCTTAGCTGTAGAGGGCAGTGTCACTGGCCCTCATATGTGGGATCCGAACCGGGGCCCTCATGGCATCCCAAGCCAGCTCCTAACCATCGCGCCACTCGGCCGGCCCTTGAATTCTTTAACATGAAAGCACAGTGGATCAATAGGAATTTTCATTTGTTTGTTTGTTTTGTTTGTTTTTAAGATTTTATTGGGGAATTGAGGAAGGGAACAGTGTTGGGGAATTGGGGAAGGGGAACATTGTGTTTTTCCAGGACCCATCAGTTCCAAGCCACATTGTGTCCTTCAGTCTTAGTAGTGGAGGGCGTAAGTTCAGCTCCAAGTCCAGTCGCCACTTTCAATCTAGTTGCATGGGCAGCCCACCACCCCATGCCGGAGTTCAGCCAGCAACTTTGTTAAGAGCACATGCTCCACCAGCTGAGCCATTCTGCCACCTGTTGGCAGCTCAGTGGCAGCTCAGCTCACTGGCCCATGTGGGAATCGAACCAGCAACCCTGTTGCTCAGAGCTCACACTCTTAACCAACTGCACCACCTGGCCAGCCCCAATAGGAGTTTTGAAAATCTGTACGTAGAAAGATTTAACAGTTCTAGTCCATTTTATCATCACCGGAGAAGAGTTTAGAAAGCATGCTTTCCAACATAAACAATCTAGAAAAGAAAGAAATTAAAATAAACTGCTTAATAGAGGTATTACATTAAAGAAATACATAAACACCTTCAGTGGCTCTTCAGGATCTATATTTTTTTCTAACATGGGTGACAAAAAACACCATGGAAACATCAGTCATTAAAATCATGGATATACAGAGACTGAAAAATGAAGCCATGACACAGCTGATATCTGAAAGTAAATAAACTTGTGATCCTTAAAAAAAAAAACAAAAAAACTTCTCATACGAAGAAACATTATGCTGATAGGCCCCAGGAATTTTTTTTGTATTCTTACTATAGTAGATGAAAGGTAGTATATATTTTACAGAAACAGAGATCAACTCATAGGACAGCAAGAGAATAAGAGAATTGTTACAGATTATATAGCAAGACCTTCTTGATTTTCAGACTCCAAACACACCGCTCTACCCACATTACTGCACGGTTGTTTTAGAGGCCATTTTACATGACAGTGTGTTTTCTTTCATTGCCAAAGAAAAGGAAATAAAAGATTCTTCTAGAAATATAGGAGTAGGTTTAGGTCTTAGAGGAAAAAGAATCACTTATTGTTTGTTATAGCTGACTTAATGCAGGAAAGTCTTGTTTTCTTCATGTTATTATACAAGCTATTAAAATGTATTCATTTGCACCTTCTTGGAAGCCAATTGAAAGTCAGCAGATGGTTTCTTTCACAGCAACCCTGATAGGCACTTTTTCTGATCTCTAACTCTGTGATGGATGAGGTATAATTTTTAACACAAAAATTGTATGGCCGACCATGAGGATAAAAGAAAGAAACAGGTGTTGGGTAACATAAAGACATATAAGATCAATTTAGACTTCAAACACCATTTCCATTTTTTTTTTCTGACCTGAATGCCAAGAAAGGGGCTTACTACCTACAGAGAGATTTTAAAGATGAAAATGCAAAGTTGGGGATTTCAGACTAAAACTGTCTCTCCGCCATAGAAAAATGTATGTGTTTTATGGCTTTTGGAGAAGATAAGGGCACGATGTGTCTTGGAGAAAGGCCTGTTAAGGATATGAATTGTTCCGATAGAATAGTGCAAGTGTGGCGAATTCTTCTACTCTCTGTGAATAGCATGGAAAGAGATATATAATTGTATCTGTGGACTTAAAAAGCACTCTAAAGATTTATGACTTAAAACGAATGTAAAACATGAGTCTAGCAATGTCTGCTTTTTTTGCAGCTACTGTAGGGTTTGATTTGCAAATGCATTTGATTTGGAGAAATGGCACTTTGCAATTTATCCACTGGCATAATAGATGATCCAATATGCATTTAGTCCTGTTCCCCATACTGCTAACAAAATGTATTATGATTTAGTAAAATTACCTGGTATCTGGAGGATGGGGCTAGGGAGATGAGAGGTGAGAAAAGGTTATATTATGGAATGACGTCTTCTAGGAAATAATCTTGCCTGGGGTTGATATGAAATGAGCAACTGGTGCAGGCAATTACAGAATTATCTTATATTTGTTTTCTTTTCAGCTGAATCCAGGAATACTTGATGATTGGCATTATCCGTACACAAACATAACTATATCGTATATCCCTTTGTTTTATTCTTATCCTATTTAATAATCCTTCATAACTTTTCACTTAAACCACAGCATGGAGATGTAGGAAGAAAATCATACGGATCCATAAATCTTGCATATGCACCTGAAGGCATAAAAATCATGCTAGACAAAAACAGGTAGCAAGGAACTTGAACAGGAAGTTAAATTCAAATGTTAAAAAACCCCAAAAACAACAACAACAACAAAAACACCCCAACAGAAATCTAACTGAAAGAGTCTGAAAACATAAAAAGTGACGTTGCTCTCTCGATGAGGATGTATGTACCCTTTCTCTTCAGCCCACGTCATGCTAATTAAACTAATTCGTCAGGGATTGTCTTGAACTTGAATAACTTTAGTGTGTGGAAGACTGTTAACGTTAAGGTACTGAACTGTCAGCTCAATACAAAGAGATTTCCAACTCTATTTACACAGTGTTCTTCTTTACCTTCTAGGATAATATTCTGATCTCTGCCCATGTTTCTTAGAAGCACTTGCCAATCCATTTACAAACATCAATGGCTTCCTGTCTCCAGACTTCAGAACAACAGAGGTTCTAGTACTGAATAAAAGATAGTGACTACGCTTTCTAAAAGTTACTTTGAGGGAGGAAAAAAAATATTGTAATAGCCTTCAATTTGATGATATTTTACAAAGCATTGAACCATTTTGTATGCATTTCTGTAGAGTCATAGTATTAATAGTGTATTTTCCTATAAATATTGAAGCATAGACAAACATAAAAAAATAAGAGATAGCCATCTAAAAATCACAAAAAAACACTTAAATTCAGAGATACAAAAGGCAACCAAATTACCTTTATATTTATTAGTGTTATACTTCTCTGTGTATATATTTTCTTTTGTTTTATAGACTGATATATTAATGGTAATAATAATGGTTAACATTCTTCTAATACTTACTATGTTTCAGGCACTATGCTACAATAAGTACTTTACAAGATTTATCCCATTTAATCCTCCCAATAATCCTATAAGTTATTCCCATTTGATATATGAGGCAATCTATATAAAAAACTTGTTCAATGTGATAAAGCTGATAAGGTATGGAACTGGAATCCAGCAGTCTGAACCCTGAATATATATTCTTAAACACTATGTTATTTTCTGAGCTCAGCAGAGAAGAAATTATCACTGGCCCTATTGCTATGAAGCAAAGTTAGATATATGTTGAGTCTGTCTTAGGTCCTTACCAATGAATCTACTGAAATGAAAGGACTTCAGTTTTAGGATGGTTTCACCTACCAAGCAGTTATCTCAAAATATGGATATCAAGGATTATGAAATTACAATGATCTGTACCATCATTATCTCCCAATCATACTATATCATTTTTTTACTCGGCAAGCTTTTATTGATCACCTATGTATCTGGCTTTTAAAAAATATTAGGAAGGATGGGATGGGAGATAAATTATATAGATATTTTATCCAGGTAGACATCTTTCCACAAATTTTTTTGAAATTCATTTAACAAAAAATTAATGCTATTAATGACAAAATTACCTGGAATCCAGAGCCACTAGACTTTCCTTCTGCCTCCAATCACTCTTCCTTCCTTATAATGAAAGATACCTTTAGCCAAGAAAATGGGGGATCATTTGCAAGTGATAAAAAGTCACATCCCTATCTTGAATTTCCTTCCCTGTGATGGTTTAGGACGGTTTATCTCTGAATCACCTTTGGTTTGTGGAATGAAGAATCAAGGAGGTAACAGCTACAGTTCCAGAATTATCTCACACTTCTCATAAAACTGGAGGTTCAATGGGGCATCAACTGCCCTTGCTGAAAGGAACTGAAGAGTAGAAAAAAAGGCAAGGGTCGAAGGCCGAGCGACTGATAGTGGTATACAGCAGCACGAATGTTGCCTAGCTCTACAATTTCTCTATGCTGTTCAGTGGCAAATGCTTTATTTTAGTCCTAGTGTGCTCTCTCAAGGACAAAAATATTCCTCGGAAATGCTTGATTTATATGAGTAGTTGCTCGTTCTAAAGCAGAAAAGGGGAGGATGTTTATGAAAGAAGTGGTGGGAAAATGAAAGGGGTCTTGTTCCCCCGTAAAAAAGCAGTAAAACACGGGAGGAAATCTGAAAATAAATACAGTGTTTTCTCTTAGACACATGCACACCAACAAGATCACATTAAAAATTACTTAAGCCATTCCCCAAAGTAGAACAAAATGTGGATTCAAAGGTATCTTGTTAATTGATGTCCCTTCACTTCTTTGGGAAGGATTAAGGAAAGTAAGGAAAGTAATAAATCCTCTTTGTTCTATTCCAGCACTGCTGGTGGTGGAGGTTTGAGACTGTATTTTGATTTTTCAGAATGAATATATTTCTGACCAGGTCTTGGAAGCCCCAAAATAACAGGGCAGTCTTCTAAGAATGGCATTTGCAAACTCTTTGGAGAACTATTAAACCTTCTCTCTTGGAAATGGATGCTTTATCCAGACGTAGTTAGTCTAAAATACAAATCCCTCCTAAAAAATTTGTGTAAGGGAAACAGTGTTTCTAACAGAATCTTCCCATGTTTTTTTTACATACCTTAACATCATACTCTTGAAGTTGGAAGTAACGCAGAGATCATCCAAGCAGGAGTGTCCTAAAATTCCCCAAGAAGTAATCACTGGCTGGATGCCATCTGGGGTGGGAAATTCTACCTTCATGAGATAATCATTTCTTCCTTATTCAAAATTAGTCTGTCTTCATTCAAGATTCCACTCATAGGTACTAGATGGACTTCTTGCAGCAACAGAAATTTCCATTTTCTCTGCCAGGTAAGGGTCCTTTAACATGTGAAGACGTTATTAATCATTATTAATATTATAATATGTTCGCATAAGCCCTTCATGTCTTCCTGTTCACAGAGAAAGGAACGAGGGATTTGGGCTCAGCTCTAGATTCAAAACCTGGCTCTGCCATCCCACGTACATGGACCCAGATATAACATTAAATGTCTCTAAGCCCCAGTTTCCTTAATAAAAAATTAGAAGACATACCATCCATGCCGTGTGGCTGGTTGGTAAATGGATTAAATTAGTTCAATACATGCAAAGTACCTGACATTGGAGTCCCGAATTGTGAGTAGGATAATGATGAATACTGTGGCTTTCAGTCCCTTCTTTTCATTCCACTTGTTTTTCACCTGACACAACAGAGCTTTGCAAACAGTTTGTAATAACTGTGTCAAATTATTATCATTTTCTGTGGGTGTCACGGCCTTGGTGTGTGTGTGAGAGAAAGCACCACATTCGTTTTTATCTTCTTTCCTGTGTACTGCAGCAGTTTTTCAGAGTGAAAAAAGAAAAGTGTCTCTCTCTTGTCATATAAATATTCTTTCATTATCAGGATTTAAACAGCAACTTTTGTTAGAAATAAAGGATCGTCTAAGAGAAACATGTTAGTTCTTGACAGCGTGTTAGTCCCTCAGCCCTAAGAGTGGCCCAACAAGGCATTTTTTTAACCCATTTGTAGCCTACAAATATTATTTTCTGAGGCCACCATGGTATAAAAAAAGTTAGGGAAACACTGCAATAGAATTTGTTAGTGTCTGTCTTGCTATGTGGTACTATAATTCAATAAACATTACACTCCAGAAGGCTAAGAAGAGGAGAATGGATTATATTCTTCATGTCCTAGACCTGATACCTCTATTATTGTAGTCTAAAGTGGTATTTGGGTTTTGGGAGAGCCACGTGAGACTGTTAGCTAACATTGACCTTGCAGTTGATGAGAACTTCTAAAAAAAATATAGATTCATTCAATCAAAAAATATTTTTGGTCTACTTATTATATGCAGTATTCTAGGTACTGAGAACATAGCTTTGAACAAGATCAACAAGATTCCTTCCCTCATAAAATTAATTGTAAACGTTAAATAAAGTCAGTGATATCTACAATATAATTTTTAAAATAAATAAATAAAAGGACTCCCAATTTGCTGCCCTGGCTCATTTCTGGTCAGGAGGATACATATCAGAGCCTCAATGGGATGAGAATAAATTATTTTTAAAAAATAAACGCCTTATATTTTTCCTATTCATTTAATATAAATAAAGGGGGAAAAATGCACAATAGGCTGCCTGACATGGCTAGCATTCTTCCAGCTATTGTGTATTATAATATGCACCACCTCACCCCCTACTTCACCAGCCACATCTTTATCATATTCATATAAATTGACTCAATTTGGGGTATCTTTCTTCTAGCAACGACTGGTGGTTCTTTTGAGAAAACAAAACAGAATCGAGGCCGAGAACCTGTCTGTAATTCATTCTTTTTTCTTTTTTTTAAATTGGGGAATTGGGGGAGGGGAACAGTGCTGGGGAATTGCGGGGAAGGGGAACAGACAAGTTGCTATCCTTTTGTTCTTCAGTCTAGTTGTGGAGGACGTTGCTTCACTGGCCCAAGTTGGCACCATCATTGCGCTCTTCCTGGGTGAGGCAGATCAGTCGCCAGCTTCTGGACGGCCGCTCATGCTGGCTGCTGGTTACACATGGTAGCCCATGGCAACCCACTGCAGCAGGGGCTGCAGCCTACACCGTCGCCTGCGACTCACAGCAGCCCAGCTCCAGGTCGAGCTGTTGTTCAGCATCTTAGCTGTAGAGGGCAGTGTCACTGGCCCTCATATGTGGGATCCGAACCGGGGCCCTCTGGTGTCCCAAGCCAGTTCTTAACCATCGTGCCACTCAGCCGGCCCTGTAATTCATTCTTGATGACGATGTCCAAAGATCTATTCTTGTATACTTTTGTGTATGGCGTTGTGACAGAATAGGCTAAGTTGTAAAACAGGGACAAACTCCAAAATCTCAGTGGCTTAAAGCACATACTTTACTTATTTCTTGCTTGTGCTATATTTCTACTGAAGGTTGGAAGTAAGGTTCTGCCTTTAATAAACCCTCAGGGGGGTCCTAGCTGATGGAGTGGCTGCCATCTTAAATATTATCAATCACAGAGCCCTAGGGAAAAACGGATGTGGTGAAGGGGACATCCACTCTTAGAGCTTTCAGTTTCTTTAGCCTGAGAAATTACTCGCCACATCGAATTCCAAGTGTATAGGGAAACACAGCCCTACCATGTACTGAGAAAGAGAGATAGCCTGGAACTTGTGAACCACCATCATGATTACTGCAGGAACACTATTTACCAATTACACTTTCCCTTCCCAAAGTAATATTACGTTCAGGGGTTCAGACTGTTCCTTTGACATTTATGCTAATATGATCAATTGTTACAACTTATAATAGTGCATTAAATTTAGGAAGTTCTTATATTATCTGTCAGGTGTCATCATAAATCTTGAATACATTCTCTAATTAGACATTTCACTTTTTTTGGTGTCAAAGAAGTAAATCATTTTATGCTTTGGTAATAGAGTGATATTGACATAAAATACTTAGACCCCTGAGAGGTATGAATAAGTCTAGAATGATGTGGGCGTGGGCATGGGCTGGATCTTCTCAGCTGCTAAAATGACATTAATTAACGGCAGTAAGTGATTATTAAGCAATCACTGGAATTTTTGTTGTATACCTTCACCCATAATCCACCTCATTCGTATTTTTATGGGAAAAATCTGAGACACTCATGGTTTTTCAATAAATTAGGTTTTAGGAATTTTTTGATTGTGGATGATTTGGGGTGGCCTGAATGTGACAGTGGCAGAACATTTTTGTGAACTCTTCTGCTCAGCATTGTACGTGCTGCCGTTGGAGTCCTTATAAATTAACCCACTGTCTGGAGCTCAGTCTGTGAAGAAGTATCCGGCTCATAGTCTATTCAGGTGTGTTTTTCTTTCAGAAAAACTCTGTTGCAATTCACACTGTATTTTCTTTATACCATTCACCTCTGAAGAACCTGATTTGGATCTTCCTTCTCTGGCTTCCTGCAGGCTTTTTGGCTTGTGCCTGTTTTGTTTGTCTTGATGCTCTATTGCTTGCATCTTTGATAGAAGTGATTATTTTTCTCTTATTTCTTTGTTTAGTACAGGAGGCTGTACTGTGCTCTCTCCTCTATTACTTGAATGAATTTCAAACAGTCTTTCAGAACTCCCACATGGAGACGACAATGCAAGTAGTCAGTAATTGTTGATGAAAGCTTTGTAACTTTGGCATCGTGTAACAAAATTGAATTGTGAAGAACAAAAGCTAGTTCTCTCATCCTCCTTTGTATTCTGAGAAAGCTTACAAGAAGCTCAGGTAAAGCCTGAGTAAGTTATTCTTCCAATTTAGCAAATGCATTATAAGACACAATCTGATAGACATTAATAAGATTATTTGACAAATTGAATCCTGAGATAACTAGAAAATATTATCTTGGAGATTGTCTCTGAGACTGCAGCATGTTCAGATATTCTACAACTGAGTTAGTTGGAGAAGATGAACCCGTAGTTGCATTCATTACTGCATGAAGTCTCCATAAGTTTTCCATTGTTTATTATCAAATTTTCGTAATTTTTTGAAGGCTTGAGTTACAAATGCTTATTTGTTGGGATTATAAACTGAATGATTTGTTCAATTTATTTGTTTGTTTATTTATCTATCTATCTATCTTTTTAAAAAAGATTTTATTGGGGAATTGAGGGAGGGAACAGCATTGGGGAATCAGGGAAGGGGAACAGACAAGTTGCTGTCCTTTTGTTCTTCAGTCTAGTTGTGGAGGATGTCGCTTCACTGGCCCATGTT
>NW_017731377.1:5435018-5506302 GCF_001890085.2 Hipposideros armiger | reverse complement strand
GAGAGAGAGAGAGAGAGAGAGAGAGAGAGAGAGAGAGAGAGAGAGAGAGAGAGCTCATGATGCAGTCAAATTTTTTAATCCTTTGTGATTTGCAATTTTTGTGTTTTGACGAAGAAATTCTTCCAAGGTCATAAAGCTAATCTCTACATTGGCATATAAAATTCTTAAAGTTTTGCCTTTCATATGTAAGCCCTTGACTCATCTAGGATTTAATTTTTTTAGTGCTGTGAAGTAGAGATCCATTTTCACTCTTTTTCTACATGGAAAAATCAATTGTCCCTATTCTTTCTAGTTAAGGGAAAATAAGTGAGCAAATGAAATTACCACTATGGATGAGACTGAGACACTTAGTACTGAAAGCTGGATTTCAACCTCAGGAAAGCACCGAGAACACTGGTGGTGTGATCCTGGCAGGTCCACAAGCTGCTTTTGCTTTGACTCATAATTTGGGATTTTAGCCTTTCCCATCCCCTTACACATAATAAAGCTTCATTAATTGGGGTTTCACTAATTCAGAAATTGTTAGAATTCACATAGGTACTCTATTGAAGTTTAACTTGATACCAAGAATAATGGCAGAGATTGCAAACAATCTTAATAATATAAAGGAGGATGTTCACAAGGGAAAAAAAAACCTATCTTCAAATACTGCGAAAGAACTTATTTGTTTATAATATTATGCTTAAATATATCTTAAAATCAGCCCATCTCTTAGGAAGTTCTACTAAGTAATTATTATATTATACACATTACTAGAAAGAAATGATAGTTTTCAGACTAATTTGAAGTGGCTTTTTTTCCCTAAGAGTCCAATATCGTGTTTTTTAATAGAAACAAATACTGTAATACTGTTTAATGAGTTTAATAAAACAGAAAATAATGCTGTGGTTACACTTTAATTCTCAAAGCAAATTGTTACTTTTTCCAATGTCCTGTTGGTAACCACTCTTAACTTGTTTACCAAAGGAATTAATGTTGAGGAAAACAATTAAGATGAAACAGAAGTGTCAAAGCTTGTCAAACCACCTCATTTACTAATCATTGACCCATATTGCTTTTATTGATTTTATTTATATGCTATGTGTTTTAATTATCTATTGTGTAACAAATTACCCCAAAAGTTAGCAGAGCAGCTTAAAACAGCAAACATTTATTATCTCTGAGATTTAGGCCTCTTAGAGTGGCATAGCTGAGTGGTTCAGACTCAGCTGTCATTTGAACTGCAGTCATCTGAAGGCTCAGCTGTGGAGAGGTCCACTTCCAAGCTCATTCACAGGGTTGTTGGCAGCTGTCACTTCCTTATCACATGGGCCTCTCCAGACACTGCTTGAATGTCCTTTCACATGATAGCTTGCTTCCCCAGAGCTAGAGATTCAAGAAAGAGTATGAGTGCCTAAGATGGAAACCACCTTCATTCTAATGACAGACATACCATTACTTCTGCTGTGTTGTACTACTCACAACCCTGGTACAAAGTGGGAGGAGACTAGACAGGGTGTGAACTGGGCGGCGGGGAACATTGGGAGCCATTTGGGAGGCTTTGCTATCACACTATGGCGTTTAAAAAAAAGAATATAGACAAGAAAGGGGAATAAAACACAATATAGGAAGCAGGTGATCACTCAAATAGAAGGCTCAGAAACATATCCACATATATAGAAACCTAATATGCAAAAGAGTGATATTTATATATACTTGACTATACTTCTGGGTCTTCTATTTCAATCCATCAGTCTGCCTATTGTGGCATCATCACTATTCTGGTTTTGAGTACCATAGCACTGTAACAGATTGCTGTATCTGGTAGGAACAAAATTAGAAGCAAATATTTATTTTTAACAACAACAAAATTATAATTTTTAAAAACTGCTTTTTTTTCTATACTGAAATCATTGTCTCTCTCTTCCTCCCCTTGCAAATTCATTAATTTCAAAGAAGTGGTTATCAACTATTTATGAAAAACAAAGTAATTTTAACATCTTGGAAAAGGAATGTAGGACAATGAAATCTAGATAATCAAGAGAGAAATGTTGAAAGGAAGAAATGAACAATTGTTTCCCAAGGGCCAGTCAATAGCTATATGTTTAAGGAAAGATATGCAGAACTTGTGTGAAAAAGATTTGAATGATAGCATGATACTCGACTGTCTTTAAACCTTAACATTGGTTTGGTAACTTTTTGTTTATGTCCGGCATTTATATCGTGGGGTTTTGCTATTGCTGTATTCATATGAGTAATATGGCGTTAGTGGCAAGCTATAAAGCAAGGATATTTGCTTTCTCATTCTCCTACCCACTATTTTCCATTATCAGCTGTAATATTCACCAAGTATTAACAGCTGCTGTGATAAACAACTCCAAAACTCAGGGGTGTAATGCAATATACGTTAATTTCTTGCTCAAGTCACAGTCCAGTGCAAATCAGTGGGAGGAAGAGAGGGAAAAACTATCCCACACACTCCCTCAGAGTATCTCTTCCGTCCCCTAGGCCTCAGTCTTTCCCTGAATTCTGTGCATCTGATGGTTAAAGGCAAAGACAGACCCTGGAGACCAGGTGAAAATGATATTTAGGGGCCAGGCCTACAAGTGGTATACATAATTTCCATTGGCCAGAACTCAGTCACATGACCCCCATAAGAGACTCTAGGAAATGTACTAAAGCTGTGCGTCCACGAAGAAAAAGGAATGGAGTTTGGTGAACACACAGGGATCTCTACCTTGCACCCCCACTGGTCTTCTTGGGAAATGTGAGTGTGTGATCTGATGAAACTCCTCCCACAAAACTCTAGTATTCGGTGCTTTGATTTATAATTTTCTTGCATTTTATGCTTTGAGACAGTTATTCTTTAAACTTATGCAAATAAGAAGAGACTTGACTGAATCTTGGTGAAAGCTACCCAATAAGCTTTGAACTGAGTGGTAGATGGTAGGCTCCAAATGAAGGCAAAAGACCAGTCTGGAGCTGCTGTGAGTTACTGAGGTTGTGGTATCAGTAAAACTACTCATGCTCAAACTCTGGGGGATCAATACATACAAGTTGATGGAAACGCTACATGGTCAAGTTCCTCTTTTAACTCACTGATCCTGAAGTGTGAGAGTGCATACTTAAAATGATGTATAGGTTTTAAGAATGCCTACTTGTATGCAGGTGTGAATTCTTATTCATAGCACTTTCTACCTGTGCAATCACCGTTAAAGAAAGAAAACCTAGAAAGCAAAACAATCTGTACTTTAAATTTTACATATATTATGCAATGAATTCAAAAAACTCACTGTGGCTGAAGAAGAAATAAATGTAATGAAAAATTCTGATTTGTAATGCCGAAATTTCAAAATTAGAGAAGCAAAATAAGTCTAAAACCTCAAATTCAACAGATTTGAACAATTTTCCCCTTGATTGATTTGTTTTGTTATTAAGCAGTTAATGACTCATGAAATCAGACATTACGTATTCCTTTGCAATCATTTATTTAATTGCCCTACTTCTCTACAAAACATAGTTCTGGTCACGTGGTGGATTTAACAAGGGCAATTGGAGGCAGAGATTTTATTTAGTGCTGAATTAAGGAATAGCAATGTTGCTTCCTCTTGATAACATACTCAATTTAAGATTTTCTCAATCCTTAGTTTATGTAATTGAGGATGTTCCTTAGAATGCATTGATGGATTATTAATCTCCTGTTTTCCCTACTTGGGTTAAAAATAATTCTGATTTGTTGTACAATTCTATCTATATTTCACTTTTCCTTCTTTCTGTGCTCCCAAATTGCTGCTACTAAAACTTTTTGCTTTTTTTCTTATTCTACATTATCCATAAGGAATTTCATAGGTAGCTATGCTTATTAACATTTCCTTTCTTCCTTCTTTCTTCCCTTCCTCCCTTCCTCCTTCCCTTTATTCTTTCTTTTTTTAAACATAAGGAATTAACTAGGGTGAATCCCGGCATTGCACTTCCTTGATAAATCATAATGTGAGCCATTATGGCATAACACTAAATGAAAGATACTCAGAAAAAGAATGTTTTCATATAATTCCAATAGAAAAAAAGGGATATATGAAAATATTTATAAAATGTAACCTTAAGTTTTTTATTAAAGGTAGTAGTGAGAATGGCCAAGCAAAATAAATACTTTCTACTACCGTTAATCATTCCATTCAGATTTTCCAGGCTATAAACTCCTTAAGAACAAGACTTTGTCTCCTCAGTCTGGCACAATTAGTCACACAATATTTGTTGAATGAGTACATCAATGAAATCATTTGTAAATGGTAGCTTTTGGATACCTTTGCATGTTTCAAATACAACCAGAAACCCTTTTATGTTGAGATTATAAAAATTGGCATATAGCATGTAAGAAAGTTATACAAATAGTTTTAAAACTATAAATAGGTTGTTCAAAGAAAAGAAAGCAAAATGGACATTCTTATAAAGTTTTCCAGGGCCTACCTAGTCCATTAACTGATTTTCTTTAATCTGTGCTGATAAAAAACTGTCTAATCATGCTGAATATGTCTCCTTATGATTAAAAGAGTTTCATTTTTTGAGGGCAATTTGCTACCTGTTCCTTTTTTGACTAACAAAAGATTAAATCCCCAAACAGGAAATGGTTGGTCACTTTTATAATTTTATTAGACATCTTATTCTATTTAGAAAATTTTAGAAGAAAACAGAAATGCATTGGATTCCAACCATTTTATTTAACGTTGTGTCAGTAGAAAAAAAATGCAAGAAAAGCATTCTTCTCATTTTTGCAATGTGAGAACACAAATTAAATAGTTTTACAAAGTTGCCCACATCACTTGAACTCCTTTTCTATAGCACATCTACTGATAATGTATTTGTTCCTATGTCTATAGCTCCCACTGGTTTGTAAGCTCCTCCTCAGATGCCAGGAACAATGTTCTCAGTCTATATCCCTGGAATAATGCCTGGCATATGATATGCACTCATATTTTTAAGCAAAAAGTAATTGGGTGGCATAAAATCGAAATTTGTTCTTAATCTTTTTTAAAAAAACATAAACCAAAAAGCCTCTTATCCTTGGGTATAATCCTGATATCAACTTGGTTGTTTATTGAAACATTAAACAGTCTGCATAATGTGTGTTTGTAGACAGGCCCAATTGTTTCATTTTGTTTTGTCCTATCTTCCCCATCAGATTACTGTAGAAGAGGCCCTACAATAACCACAACTCTAAGAGTGTAATGAATAAGCCGACACTCATTACATACTTACTTGTTTGTTGAATATTCAATATTCAACACCTAGTACAAGGTGTTATATGTTATTGAATACAGCAGCTATTTAATTGACATATATTGCATAAATTGAAGGATAGCATCAAGTAGGAGAACACTGGCTTCTTTTTCCTCCAGCCTACTTTTAGGAAAATAAATGTGTATTCTTAACATTATTAGATAAGATGAGGTGAGGGACTCTAAGCTGAACCATGTATGCTCTGGGGTGTTTCGCTAATGCTAAGGCTCTCTCTGCCTCTCAAATCATACCCGTGGACAGTCTGTTTTCCTCCCTGTCCCTAGGATTACTTCTAAAATCCTCGGTTAACTATTGCCCACCTTGGAACACTCACACCAGCCTGACGACTTCCTGTTTTCCTTTGTCTCATCTCAGGCATTCCACACAGTCTCCTTCCCCCTGCCTCCCTGATTGGGTCATAACTCTGTCAGTCTCCTCTTAAACACCACGTCTTTCAGGAGGCTTTTTTTGATCAACTGGATTAGGTATCATTAGGTGTCTCCATAGCATCGTATACTGGATCTGAACTATCTGTTATCAACATACACATTATTATCACATAATGTCCACTTCCCCTCTGGACCAATAAGCTTTGTGAAAGCAGAGAACCTCTCTCTCTTGTCCACCACTGTATCTCCAGCACCCATGCTCAGTGTACAGCTACTTAATTACATCAAACAAATGAACCATGTCTTCAGCTTGAAATAGTAGCTTTCATTGAGTAAAGGGAAACTTCAGCTGGGACTGTGCAGAAATGGGTTCAAATCCTATGACCAGCACATTGTGCCCACAGACCGGTTACTTTGTCCTGGTTTCCCTTCTTCCAACAACACAAGCAAAATAGCTTAATTGAGTTGGCTCGTATCACAGTTTATGAAGCTACAAGAGCCTTGCATGCTGATAAATTGAGGAGAGATACTTTGGTGCCCCTGAAGGTGACTGTTATTTATGCAATGTTGCTGCAAAGAACAGCAATCAAACAAGTCTTTCCCACAGAGCAGTGTGAGGACTGTCCTTGGATATGCAGCTGGAACTGTCACCATGTTAACAGGCCCGTCTGCACTTCTGCCTCGTGAGAATGCACAGCCCAGGGATTTCTGCAGCTTACTGACCAGCAGGAGCTAACAGGAACATCTGCTGGTTGTTTCCCCGGCAGTCCGTGCAAGATAGAATCATTTCTGTTACTTTATTTATGAACTATACCCACTATTCCTCAGCGCCAAAATAACTGAAATGTACATTTGTGGGTCTCTATGATTCCCATTTAAAGTCTAATGAGGTCAGTCCAAACTGAAGCCAAATTCACCATTTATTATTTATAGTTTCTATCCAACTTCAAAAAAGATGAGGCAATTTAGAGTAACACATGAAACAGGAGGTTTAAATCATATATTAAGAAAAGATCAGATACTCTTAGAGGAGAGGAAGAATAGTATACCTGGACAATTGAGCACCAAAGGTACATATAACAGGAGTTAGAATTCAAGTATATAAAACGTGGGGTCATTGGGACATTTACTGTGGGCCCTCAATCCGGAGTATTTCATTCCTCTGTTTTCTTGCTTTTTACCTTGATCCTGTAGCTATACGAATGTTTCTTTTTCACTATCAAAAGGAAGAAAACAACAATTCATAGTTCGTCACTAGCAGGACAATGCAGAAGGAATAATGTTTCTTTTTAGGTGTCTTCCCTTCCAATTATTCATTTCTTGGTTCAATAATTAAAATCCACCCAATGGTTGAATTACATGATGGAATGAGTGTATGTAATGGAAATTCAGTCACATCTAATTTGTAATAATAACAGCTAGCTCAGCTAATGTGCTTATGGTCATCAGTATTCAGGAAAGGGCTTATTCCAAGTCTGTGCTCCACGAGGAATGCTAATATTCATCCATCAGCTGTTGTTCCACAGAACCCTCTAGAGTCTTTGTAGATGGTATTTGTGCCGAAGATTTTTGTTTTCTTTTAAACACACAGGAAAAGAAAACCTTGTAAGTTTTTTTTGCTTTTTGTTTTTCTTTTTTTACCCTAACCTACCTAATGTAACTCATTCATTCCGCTAGGCTCTGGCTCTCAATTATTATTTTGCTGACTTTGCCCTCTCTTGCCTTGTTTCCACCCCTTTCTTAATACTTGGCTTTAAAAAAAATGAGAGACTTAATAATAATAATCACAAAGCCAGAAATAACCAAGGAACCACACCCCCACTTTTAGACAACACAGATCATCCCAAACATCTGTAGCCTAAGGATTTCCCCAGAAGTAGATTCTACAATTCCCTCTGTATTTTCTTTGTCATAAAACCCAAAGTTTCTCTTTTCCTTGTCATTCAAAAAGAAACCTTCACCCAAAGTGTAAAGTTAATGACCAGCTTCTGTTGTTATAATTGTTACTTATCATCTCTGTGATTTTGTTCTTAAGAAAGAGTAGACACTTCTCTATTTTACTCATTTGAGCTATGTGCAAACCAGAAAATGACACTTTTTAAAAAAGTGTCATATATTAACTAATTTATTATGTTTTGCCAGAGAACCATTCCATGTCATGTTAGTGGGCTTCCATTGAAAATGGGTGCACATGGGGGAGATAGAGTAGTCATTGTTTAAAAAAATTTGTTATACAGATTTCTTTGTTCCTTCTCCACTCCCACTGCTTCACTTGACTAGAAAAAAAAAAATTTGTTAAAAAATAAGTTAATCTAGATATGGCACCTATTAAACATTCACTTTTTGGTACCTACATATGGACATAAATATATTTAAAACAAGTATATTTAATTTTGATTATTACAAATATGTATTTGTTGCAATATGTGTAGAAAAATTAATAGCATAGTCCTGTGATTTTACTGGTATCATTGTTTAGTACAAAGCTAAACTAAAGTTTATAAAAGTATGTAATTTTAATGAAAAATATTAAAGCAATAATATATGTACTATTCTAGGTGTGACTAAAAATGGAATAAATAGTACAAAGCTGAATAAAGTTCAGGAAACACTAACACAATTTTCTAGTATTGGTATCACACCTACTGTAGGATTTAAGTGTTGTAAAACTGAAATCAAGGTATCATAGAAATAAAGTGTGGTAATTTGGCTCATTTAAATAGCATCAGTAGTTTCTTAACATTTTGTTCTTAAGAGTTTTTTTCATTTGATTACTCTATTCAGTCATACAGGTATAATCAACAAATATGTATTAAGTATCACTGCGTACAAGGCCTCTGATCAGTAATGTCAAGGAATACAGAAATCTTTTCAAGACACACCATTTTCTTTCTTTTAAAATTGTTTGATAACATTTATTTTAAAAAGTAACACTTTTTATTTATAATTTAGATAAGACAAATATATAGTGAATATTCCCCAAAATTTCACTATTCAAATGGAGATCAAAATTCTAATGGGTTATTTCCTTTATAGCCTTTTAAAAGTGAAAATCTATTATTTTCATTTATTTATTTATTTTAATTAAAATTTATTGGGGAGACAATGGTAAATAAAATTACATAGGTTTCAAGTGTACAATTCTGTAATACATCATCTATATATCACATTGTGTGTTCACCACCCAGAGTCAGTTCTCCTTCCATCACCATATTTTTTACCCCATTTACCCTCTTCTACCACTCCCCTCCCCCTTTACCCCCTGGTAACCACTAAACTATTGTGTCTATGGGTTTTTGTTTCTTTATTTGCTTGTCTTGTTCTTTTGTTGCTTTCTGTTTTATATCCCACAGAGTTACAACCAGAGTACATTTACATTTGTATCATGTTTTTCTCCCCCACTTAATATTCATTTACATTTTCACATTTCACTATTTTCTAAAATATGATTTGCAGGACCAAGTATACCATTAAACTATTCACCTACCAATAGCCACGTGGCTGAGTTCTGGCCAATAAAATTGTGCAGAAGGGATGTTCACTGCTCTTAGGCCTGGATCTTAAAACACCTCCTGGGGATCCTACACAGCAGTTGCCCCCCCCCTCCATCCCACCCCCAAATTGCCAGCTAGGTGCGAAGAATCCAGTGCAAGACTTGGATTCCTCAGGAGATGGTAGATCCACTGAATGGGAAGAGCCTGCGTCCCTAAAGGGCTGTGCAGGGCAGGGTCCCTCCCTACCCCTCAACCAACTCTCAGAGAGGAACAGACTGTGACTAAGCCCCTGAAATTTCGTAGTTGTTTATTGTAGCAATTAGCTTACCCTGATTCATGTATGTTCTTCCTCCAAGTCTTAAATCCTCCAAACTTCTGTTTCCTTGTATAGTACCTTTACTCTGGGCCTTATTTTGGCTTTTTCAGTTTACTGAATCTCAGATGAAGTCATTTATCTTGTGGTGAACCAGCCAGTGTACTTGATTTCACTTATCGCCACTTCTCAAATCCCAAGCAGGAGAGCAGGTTGCTGTTCATGATTTTGTCCTATCCGACACATTTTCTATCGAGGGCTTATCTAGTAAGATCCTGCAGGATCTTCTTCTTCTCCACCATCTATCTAATTTTCTAACGTTCTGTATCAGAATGTCCACGAAACCTACAAGCTGCAGGCTGGACTCCAACCAGGTCACTGAAAATAAAGCACTGTTTTAGTGCATTATTTGAGGGGATGATACTTTTCCAGGATGCAGTGCATTACCACCTTTAAGGTGGGAACATGATGAAGAAACTGCAAGGGGCCCTGAATCATAGCAGTGGGGATAGATGTAAATGGAAATATCAATGCCAGAGTGGTCCTGCCTTGTTAATAACTAAATATGGAAGAAAGAAGTGGAAGAAATCATGGAAGATGCCGTAGAAATTTCTTGTGTGTCAATGGCTAAATCAGGAGCCTAGGAAGAACAGAAGATTTGGTGGGAAAAATAAATGAATTCCACTCTGGAAATGCTGACGTTAAAGTACCGATAGAACGTCCAAGTCGGAAATGTCCTGTGGTCTAACGCTCAGAAAACAAGTCTGCACTGAAAGTGTAAGTGTGGCAATTATTAACATAGTCAAAACCTTGCAAATGGGTCAACCCAGGCAATGATTAAAAATTGAGGAAAAGCAAAAAAAAAAACTAGAATTGAATCTAAATGATGTTGTCTATTTAGATAATACAATCAGTAACCAGGACTGAGAATGAGTAGCCTGAAAGACAGGAAAAGAACCAAGAGCCCAGAAACCGAGAGATGAGAAAGTTTCAGTAACAATTTTAATGTACTGTTTAACCCATCTATTAACTAAGAATTTTTTATTTATAATTTTTTATTTCTGGAAATTAGGACTTTTCTCAGCTTTACTTACACATTTTTTTTTTCAGGGCTCTCATTTCACGCCTTAAAATGTTTGAGCTATGATTATTTTATGTTCTGTGTCTGATAATTCTAACTGCTAAATTTGTGATGCACTCTATTTTGCGGTATATTGTTTCTGCAGCCCCCCAACCCCCATGGGGCCTTGGGTGTTCAGTTAATTTTTAACTGTGAGTGACTCGTTTCCTTAGGGACCACGGGAACAGAACATTTTTCAAAGCATGAGGTGCAGAGAGTTCTTTCGAATAGGATTTGTATTTGCTTTTCAGATGTGACAGTATTGGTCTGGAACCACTTTTAAACGAGATTTTTGGTTTGAGGTTTTTCTAGCCATCCAGATCGTGTGACTTCTGGTTGCAAACCAGCATGAGGGCCAATTTATGATTACTAATTTCTTAGCTGGATGGTGTGGGGTCTAGGGAGAGGGAGGTTTTTCTCTTAGGGATAAGGGGACTGGGTCAATTCTCATTGTCTCTCACCGTGGGGATGGAGCCCTTTAGTGCTCCCAATTTTTTAGGTCCTTTTAGACTTCCCACTGGAGGGGGGGCGGGGCTGAATTTGTTTTCTGTTCCTAAATCCTTGATCTCAGAATATAAATGATCTTCAGGTACCTCAGGTTGCGCCCAAGCCCTGAAGGCCAGAGCCCACTTCAGTGCTCAGTTTACCTTCTTCCCTCAGTCTTTTTTTTTTTTTTTAGCTGAGCCATCCTGCCACCTGTTGGCAGTTCAGGGGTAACTCAGCTCGGGCCCGGACTCGAACCGCTGTTGCTCAGAGCTCGCATTCTTGAGCAAGCTCTTAACCAACTGAGCTCCTTCAGTCTTCTGACATCAGCATTCTTTACTTTCTTGTTACCTGTGGATGCATTCAGGAAGATTTAAAAATTTTTTACCTGGCATTTTCAATTGTTTTCATCAGGTCAGTTGATGCTGGCATCTAAACTGCCATTGTTGCATGGGAGACTTTATTTCCAAATACAGGTTGTTCCATTTGAAAATATACTGTGTACATGAAAATCTAAAACAAATTGCCGAAGAATCACTTACACAGTTTCTTAAACCAATGTGTGCTGCCAGGGCATTTAAAATATTTGTTTTATAGGTGATTAACTACTCACAGAGAGTACGGGAGCAAAACAAAAAGCTCAATTATTTGGAATAATGGTTGAAGAATAATCAAAATATATCGATATTCTGACCAATTCTAACCACCTCCACTGTCATAATCCTAGTCCATGCCACCATGATTGCCCATGTGGACTGTTAAAATAGGCTCCTGACTGGTCCTTATTTTATCTTTGCTCCTTTCCACACCAAACCAAAAGCTAGAGGCCGTGAGTTTAGATGTGAGTTAGGTCGTGCCACCCCTCAGCACGGTCAATGGCTTCTCGTCTCACTCCAAATTAAAGCCAGTCATTACTATGCCTTAATGCTCTCCGCTCCTGTTCTCAGCTATAGCTCTCCTTATGTCCTTGCTTCTCCTAAAACAAGCAGGAACCGTTCTTCCTTAATCCCTTTGTCCTTGCTACTCCTGCTTGGAGCCACTTCCACTCAGAACTCCATTTGCTTTTTCCCTCATCCCTTCTGGTCCAGTTCAAATATTGTCTTCTCAATAAGACCTTCTCAGACTACTTAAAATTGTAACCTTCCCTCACTTCCATCCAGCACACCATGTCCCATGTCCCTGCTTTATTTCACTCCATAGCATTTATCTTCTTTTAGACTATTTAAGTAAATAAGCTGATCTCTATAGTCTTAGAACAATGATTGGCACACAAGTGATATACCTGTTTATTCAATAACAATAATTTACATATCTTGTTTACTGTCTGACTCTACAAGAACAGGGATTTCTGCTTTTTTAGTTTACTGCTACATCCCATCATATAGAACAAAAGCTAGCACATGATGCAGGCTCAAAAATATGCTGAATAAATACAAATGTCTACATGCCATAAAAGATCATAGAAAATGATTCATTAAAATCATTTTACATAGTTGAGAAATAGAAGCCATCCCATAAGACCAGGTCCTCAAAGACCATTCTCCAAAAAGAAATGTAATTAAAATAAAAATTTCAAAGTTCTTTGCACTAGGCCAAAACATACACCTATCTAACTGACAGTATCCTGAGCTCCTCTGAAGATCAACACTCTTGGCTGACATCTCCCTGGTGTAACTCTCCAAAGAGTCATTTAGCATAGAGCCACACATTCAAATAAAGAGAAAATGTATTTGTTCATTGTTCAGCTGTGAGACAATAACTACAGAAAAGATGAAATTTCTGAGCATCAGCAGGATGTAGTATGACATAGTTGGAAAATATAAAGTTTGAAATGATCAGATATCTACCGTCTGTCTAGCCTCTAACTCCTGGATTATTTAGGATAATCTCTCTGCATATCTCTCTGAAATATACCTCAGTTTCTTTATGTGTATGCAACTCTGCTTGTCACCTTTGAAATGTCTGATAGGGCTTCTAAGTATGGTCCAATACTAAAAATAACCCAATCTTATTTATAACGAATCAAAAGATATTCTGTAGGTGTGCTGAGCACTTCGTTGTTGTTCCCATCATGTGCCTTTTATGCTGCAGTTTGCTTTGGATGTGTAGGAGAATATCCCTCCTCCTTGGTTCCTTTCTCCTGGTCTACACATTTTCACATCCCTCCAGAGAGCCTATTTATCCAGTGACTTCCATTGTGGTCATGTCAGAGATTCAACAAAATGCATCACATAGAATCTCACATTCATAATGTGGGAACTAGATAACTTCAAGACAAGCTAGCCAGTTTTGGTAACATTGATAATCTCTTAGAGTATAACTTAGATGAGGGACAAAGATCCCAACTTGTCACATGTAAAATGAGAGTTCTGGCGAGACTCTGATTTCCCTTTCAGTGCTAAATTTTCATGAAATTGAGGTATGAAATTCACTGAAGAAAGACTCACGTTCTTGGCAGAGTGTGGCTAAATGACATGTAAAGTCTTCATAACTGAAATTTGTCAAGGTATTACTATGAATCCTATTCTAGCTTTGCATGTAAACCTCTGCTTCAGTGAGCAGAGAGGCAGTTTCAAACAGCCATCGGTTTGTTATCTAGAAATTATAGGACTCACTTCGGTCAGATCAAAATGTAGAACTGTGTACCCTCCTTTCCTAGCCCGTAAATAGAACAAAGCCACCTACCTATAAAATACTTCTGTAAAACATTTAGATAGGATCACCTTTTAAGATCTGTGAATTCAAAATTATTAAAGCATGGCTAAGAAAAATATCTCCATGTATATACAAATTATCAAGTTGTATAAAGCACTGAAACTCGTAAAGATTAGGGAACACTAAGGTAAAGAATTTCATAGCTGGGGTGGAGTGGAACAAGTGTGTATAGCAAGAATGGAGCCTCAGTTCCTAAGATTTTTGTTGTTTGGTGACAGGACAACCTGACATTTTTCGATTAGCTATAAAAAAGATGGAATTATTTTTAGTAATGGACTGTTCCTAGAAGTCTTTTCATATATTTCAGAAGTGTTACATTCAAATAAAGAAATTAAGGGACAGACTATAGAAAGACATGCAGAGAGATTATCCTAAATAATCCAGGAATTAGAGGCTGGACGGGGGGATATGTGGTAATTCCAAAACTCTTCTTTTCCAACTATATCATACTACATCTTGCTGATGCCTGGAAATTTCATCCTTTCTTTCGTTATTTATTTTTTTTTTATTGTTAGTTTCAGGTGTACAGAACAATGCAATAGTTACCCTTTTCACCCTCACAAAGTAACAACCCCCCTCCCCCCATCCACTGCCCTCGGACCCCCGATATCATGCTTATCTATTACAATTCCATTGAATCCGTTCCCGCACTCTACTCCGTGTCCCGAGGTTATATGTATATATAATTATAGTTGACATACAGTATTATTCAACATCAGTTTCAGAAATACAATGCGGTGGTCAGGCCTCTACATCAACTATGAAGTGGACTCCCCAAAAGGGCATTGGTCCATCTGGCCCCCTAAGAAATGCTTACAACGTTATTGATTGTATTCCTCGGACTATCTTTTTCTATCCCTGAGGCCATATTGCAATTACCAATTTGTATTGTCTCATCCCTTCCCCTCTCCTTCATCCCCACCCCCTCCCAACTAACAACCCTCAATTCTTCCTCTGTGTCTCTGAGACTATCTCCATCCACTTCTCCCATCCATTCAGTTCCTTAGAATCCATGTATAAGTGAGATCATATGATATTTGTCTTTCTCTGACTGACTTATTTCACTTAGCATAATGTTCTCTAGTTCCATCCATATTGTTGCAAAGGGTACTATTTCCTTCTTCTTTATAGCTGAATAATACTCCATTGTGTAAATGTACCAAAGTTTCTTAATCCAGTCATCTACCGATGGGCATTTTGGTTGTTTCCAAGTCTTAGCTATTGTGAATAACGCTGCAATGAACATAGGGGTGCATATATTTTCTTTCGTTATTTTTAACAACCGAACAATGAACAAGTACATTTTCTCATTATGTATATACTCGTATATGCAATATATCTTCTATTACACAATGTTTCCAGTATATCGATGCTAAAAAGACGCAGTGAGTATATGAAATGCACTTTCTCTCACTCTCATGTATTGAGCAGGCTATTAACACCTTGGGACACAATGCCAAATGAGAAGAACATGGTCCTTGCCCTTAAGAAACGTCGTTTAGGGCCAGCCGAGTGGCGCGATGCTTAAGAACTGGCTTGGGACGCCAGAGGGCCCCTGTTCGGATCCCACATCTGAGGGCCAGTGACACTGCCCTCTACAGCTAAGATGCTGAACAACAGCTCAACCTGGAGCTGGACTGCCGTGAGTCGCCGGTGACAGAGTAGGCTGCAGCCCCTGTAGCAGTGGGTTGCCATGGGCTACCATGTGTAGCCAGCAGCCAGCATGAGCGGCCAGCAGCCAGCATGAGCGGCCAGCAGCCGCAGTGAGCTGCCGTCCAGAAGCCAGCGACTGATCTGCCTCACCCGGGAAGAGCGCAATGATGGTGCCAACTTGGGCCAGTGAAGCAATGTCCTCCACAACTAGACTGAAGAGCAAGGCGACAGCAACTTGTCTGTTCCCCTTCCCCCAATTCCCCAGCGCTGTTCCCATCCCCCAAATTCCCCAATAAAAATCCTTAAAAAAAAACAAAAAAAAACCTAATCATAGCCAGAAAAATAAAAGAATCAGGATTGTCAGCATCTAATGGATGCTGTGTTAACTGTAAAAAAAAAAAAAAGAAACGTCGTTTAATGGGGGTGACAAAACACTGAACAGCGATTACAAAGGAGAGCTCTGTAGGCCATGATGTCTGGAGAGGATACAGGGTGCTCTGAGAGTGGGAAGCAGCGGCTCTTAGATTAGCAAGGGGTGGGGTCTGAAGAGAAGCAGAGGTTTCTGAGAGAATTGATGTACAAACTGAAATCTGAAGACTGATCAGGGGTTGAGTAGGGAGTTGGTGCTAAAAGTAAGGGTGTTCCGGAGAATACAGTCACGCACCGCTTAACAGCTGCGGATAAGTTCTGAGAAACACACGGTTAGGTGTTTTTTTGTCTTTGTGTGAACATCATAGAGTACACTCACACAAACCCAGATGGTACAGCCTACTACACACTTCGCCTGTGTGCATACCACCTCATACATGCAGTCTGGTGTTGACTGAGATGTCGTAATGTGCACGAAGACCTAGAAGTGAGAGAGAACTTGGCCTGTTCCGGAAATGGAGAGAAGGTCAATGTAGCTGTAGTTCAAGTTGGAAAAGGGGAGGTAACTGACCAGCCCTGAGGCTGTGGAGGTAAGCAGAGGCAAGCTCATACGGTCTTTGTAATACCTTGAGGAGTTTGGGCTTAATTTCAAGAGCAATGGGAAGCTGCTGAAGAGGTTCCAAACCTGAGTGGTAAGAGATAAAGTTTGCTTCAATCACCTTGTAAACAAATAACGAAATCAGAAAAAGAACTTCTGAATTGTGGAGTCTGAAAACAGTACCAAATTATGAAGGGGTAGTGTTCTAGTGTTAAATCTAATAGGGCTTCTCAATAACCGTTGTGGTTTTTTTTTTTACTTCAAAACACTGTAGGAGACCATTTACCTCAACAAATGGAAGCCCTACTGACAACAGTCTTTTATTCCAGATGAACACAATTCAAAAATTATCCATCTTTTAAGCTTATAATAGAAATAGTCATCCATGTCAGAAAAAAAAGTACAAAGGCAGAATTTGACTTTGTTGTATTCCACACAAGAGTAGATTTAAAAGTCCCAACCATATATTAACATCACAGGACAATCTAAGAATTTCAGTATTGGAAGGGATGTTAAAGATCTTTCAGTCTAACTCTTTCATTTTACAGATAAAGGAGATATAGAAAGTTTTGTTATGGTTTCCCCCCCCTCAAGATAATCAGAAATAAGCAATTATTTAGGATGTGGACCCTTACTGAAAGACTTCAGCATATCATAATGGTAACTGAATTACCACAAATAATAACTGAAAAAACTAGTATTCTGACCCAGATATGATTCCTGCTGTTGCAGTTAAGCCTCCAAAATGGTCTCCAAAGACTCCCACCTCTTATTATTCATATCCTTGTGTAGTCCCCGCCCACATTGTACCAGACTGTGGCTTGTCTTGAGCGCTCTCCCTCTGTCTCTCTCTCCCTCCTTCCTCCGCTCCATCCCTCCTCCTCCCTCAGATCTTTGACTTTATCCTGAGCCAGAACCACCCAGCTAAGCCACTTCTGGATTCCAGACCTGCAGAAACTGTGTGAAATAATAAAAGTTTGTTTTTTAAAGTGCTAAATTTGGGGGGTAATTAGTTATGCAGTAAGAGAAAAGTGACAAATACTACACAAAATCAGTATATTTTTAACAAACTTAAATTACCTACACTTTTTAAAAATATCTAAATAGTAATTCTTTGTAAACAATAAAATACATCCTTAACTTAAAAATACCACCACTTGTGTTCTTCTTCTTTGAAAACAGGTGATTAAATGGTTTATATAGAATAGGTAATAAGACATTTACCGGATAATTTATAGGTCACTGATTCTAATTTTAACCAGAGTTCTTGGAAACCAGACATAGTTAAAATTAAAATTTGGTAGCAGATAGTAATTGCCTATGGCTACATGTTTCCATTTCAACACAACTTAGTTTTTCTTTCTTTCTTTCTTTCTTTTGAAACCTCAGTAAATACAAAATCTCAATTTAAATTAAAACCGTCACTTTCTTCTTAGTCCTGAGTAGACTTACTAGGATGCAGAGTAAGGAGGAAACAACAGTCTACCAGCTAACAATGATGAAGACATGTAAAATCATCACTTTTCTAATTAAATAAAACCTCTAGGTAAGGTGGAACAGTAGTTGAAAGAGCCATGTCCCCTCTTCTAAATTTCATCTTCCCTATATATTCTCAATCCAATTATTCACTGAGCATTTTGTCAAAAAAATATTGAACCCTTTCTACGCGCTAGACATAGGGATTACAGTGATGAACTGGATAGACAAGGCTCCACCCTCATGTACTTTTTTACCTGGAAGTGGAAAATAGGCAATTAAGCAATTACAATGTTGTGGTAATTATTAGGAAAGGGGAAGTAAAGGGAATAATGGAAGCACCTAGCAGGGCACCTATCCCAGTCTATTGGTGGGGAGAGACGTGGGGGTTGGGGACATGGGAGGGAGCATGGGAAAAGCTTTTTGTTAAGATATAATTTCAGGCAAAAAGAACTCCCTGTACAAAGGCCTGAATGCAAGAGAGTTCAACATACATTTAGAAACTCAGAAGTTCAGCTTGGCTGCAGCATAAAGAAAGAAGGAAGTGGTGAGATCCCCAGGGAGTATATTATACTTTTACAATGAAGCCCAAGAATAGGCACAATTTCTTTTGGTGGGGTTTCCCTTTAATGGAGCAGGCATGGGGACGAATTAAAACTAACAAATCTTTAGGACCTGACCTTTTGCATACTGTCTGAGAACACACACACACACACACACACACACACACACACACACACACACATTCTAGGCCCAGAGGCTAATACAGCGTGGCAAAGAGTATATACGTAGTGGCAAGAATTCTAAGGCCAGAAAGACCTGCTTGGAATCCCAGCTTGAAAACAGTAATACCAACCTAACTCAGATTGTGTAAAGTTTAAATGAAATAACAAATGTGAAGTAGCTTGCACTCAGAAACCTCTCTTCTCTTATCTTGCTTCTGAACCCCCAGTTGGCCTCCTAGCTGAAGCTACCATGTCACCATCCACCACATGTGACCCCATCACCTGGCAGAGGACAATGTTCTCTTGGCCATCTCCTGTCTCTCCAATTCACTTCTAGTCTCTACCCTATTCCTCTGTGAGCCCTGGGTTAGACAAATTAGAAGTATTCCAACATAACAATCTCTGTTATATAAACACTGCAGCATTCATTAAAAAAAAATTATACCCATATGCAACTGAGACTTGGTCATTACATTATCTTACTTTATATTTGCATATGTACTTGACCTGCATTATTCTTTTTGACACTATTGTGAGGTGAGTATTGTAATCACTATTTGGCAGGTAAGAGTCCTTGGTTCAAAGAAGTTAAGTGACTGACCCTGACCTAAGCTTTGAATGTAGCTCCTCCTTTTCTAAACAGAGTTGTGTCAACTCTACAGAGGCTGCCTCTCAGCAAATGTTATAATGGGCATATATTTTAAGTTATACTTTTAGTTTCTTTTAAACATTGTCAGGACTTAAAACAGGCTTTTACAAACTATATACCCATTCCTCAATGTCTAACTTTGTGTCATATCATACATGTTTTAAGGACTCTATGTGCAAAACTAAAGGGGGGAGTGGAGGCAGAATCTTCTCAAAATCCTGTTTCTGCCCACCAACCATTCTAGCCACTTGAGTGATAAGTACCACTTTCAATTTTCATACCTGCCCAACCATGCTCTTCACAGTAAAAAGAAAGCTTCCTATTTTCTTAGCCATAAAAACCTGTCTCCTTTGACTGTGCAAATAGGAGCACAAATGAAAGGTTTAATTACTTCCGGTGGAGTTCAACTGCTAATTTCAAATAGAATTATTCCCTCATATGATCAGTAAGATCTTCTCAAGGTCACTTGTTTCAAGCCTAGTCTCTGTCTAGGAAACTGCTTTGCAAAGAAGTCCTCCACATTTCTGAACAGCTCAACAGCACAAATGATCCTATTCCTGCCTTCCAAAGTTACCTAAATAAATCTTTCCTAAAGCTGCCCTTCCTTTCAGTGTTTCTCTGAAGGTGGTGCCCAGATTACCTGGATCAGAATCACCAGGGTGCATATTAACAGGTGATTCCTGGGTCCCAACATTGACCTGCATCTTCGCCCAGGAGTAGGGCATTAGCTTTGCCCATTACCCAGCAGGTTCAATACTTTATTGGTTAAATATTCCAGATGTTTTTCACCAAAGATGGTCTTCAGTCAGGTCTTCCTTATACAAAAGCAACTGGTTTTTAACGTAAGTGGTTGATAAAATGCTGAATCTGTGATTTGTGTTAGACACTTGATCCCGCCTCCTCCAGGTGCTGTGTATCTTAGGCTTTTAAGAAATTCTGTGTACAGTTATTCAGCCAACCAAGAATAGAGCTAACTATACTGTCATCCATTCTACATTCCCCCACGTTGTTCACAAGGATATCACTTCAAATATTTTGTGGAAATTCTGAAATAGTGGCATTTACAGAACCCCCCAGTATTCAAGGTATGGTAACCCAAACAATGAAGCACGTGATGTTAGTTTCGTACTATTCTTTATCTACCTTGATGATTCAAATTTTCTATTTCATTCTGATACTTTAACCAGGTTTTACTTGTTTTAAAGTACTTGCAAATATGAGCTAATATTAGGAAATAAAGATCAAATTCCACCATCCTAAAACTTAGGATATTAAAAATTCTGTTCAACTTAAATTAGGCAGTTTAGTATATGGTACAATGATAACGTAATTACATACACTTGGCGATACAGTAAAGTGATCGACATCTTTATTGGGAAAGAGGGTCACAAAAATTATTTCCTCAGGATGCAGCATTTGGCTAAACATATGTCAATATCCTTTCCCGTATAATTTGTCTCAGGCAGAAAAGGTGTTTGAAAAACAAATCAAGCAACTTCCATCAAGTGGCAAAAAATCAGGTCCTTAACAATAGAAACTTACCAACCCAAGAACAATGTTGATATTGCTTATTAGCATAACATTGGCTTTCTTCTGATTAGCTCAAGAGGAAGCGAAATACTGGTTTATTTCTAAGTGAGCTCCTCCATTCTCCAGTCCAGTGATATTTGCACATCTCACCTGGGCCTTTCGGTTACAAATCCATCTCCTTAAGGAGCGGTGTGAAAAGGCAAGAACAATCAATAAGAAAAAAAAAATTCTCCCAGCTATAAATCAGCCACGTGGAGCTGCAGCTGCGGCAGCCCTGACTTCCTGGTTTGCTTCCTGCAAGCCTAGCGGCTGGGGGCTCGGGCAGTGGGTGGAAGAACAGGAGGGGCGGCGAGAGCCTCTCCAGGTCCGCGGGAGGGAGCTGCGGGCTGCAAGGTCCTGGAGGGCAAAGGTGCTAAGGACCGAGTTATGGCCCATAATTACAATAAAAGTTTGGGGATCTGGAAGCTTTAAGAGCTAAGCTGTGGTGGCAAAGGCTAAGGCTAAGGACCAGGGCTGGGGAAAGTGCAAGTTAGTTACAAGGTAATAGGGTATTGCGAAGGAGGTTAGTGTGGACAGTGGGAGACAGAAGGGGACTGCGGAGCTGGACGGGGGGCAGGTAGACAGGAAGCTTAGAAGAGCGAGGCACACGGGTAGGTTGGAGCTCTGCGGAGGCCGCCGGAGGCGGTGGGGGTGGCCGCGGCCGCGGAGCGCAGTCCGAGCCCGCGGGGCCAGGGGAGGGGGCGGAGGGAAGAGCCCGGGGGAAGGGAGAGCCTAGGGGAGTTCCGGATCAGGAGCTGGAAAGGGCAGGCGGCGGAGAGGGCGGCAGCCGGAGCGGCAGGGGTGGGGGAGGGCGGAGGAGAGCCGGAGGAGGGGGAAGGAGGGAGGGGAGAGCTGTGGCGGCGGCTGCGCCCGGCGGTGTGTCTCTCGTTGCCGGAGGAAGATGAGGCTGAAGATTGGGTTCATCTTACGCAGTTTGCTGGTGGTGGGAAGCTTTCTAGGGTTAGTGGTCCTCTGGTCTTCCCTGTCCCCGCGGCTGGACGACCCGAGCCGGCTGAGCAGGATGAGGGTGAGTGACACGCCCGCCCCCTCCGGCGGCGGCGACCTGCAACTTGTTTTGTTTGCGCGCGCGAGTGGCGGGAGCTGGGGGCGGCAGGGTCGGGAGCGGCGTTGGCGCCGCGGCTCCGCAGGTGGTGCTGGTGCAGCGCGGGCCGATCCGGGGCGGCGAGCCCCGCGCACCGTGTCCCCGCCGCCGGCCCGCCCCCTCGCCGCCCCTTCCTCCTGCGCTTCCCCGCCCCGGGCTCCGCTGCCGCTCCCCGCGCTGCGGCGGCGGGTCCCCGCGGCCGCTCTCCACGCGGGGACTGCCGGGCGGAGCGGGAGGAGAGTAGGGTCCCTGGTTGGATGCGGGAAGGGGGGGGCGGGCGCGGCCCGGGGACGCGGGGTGGGTCCAGGCTGCGGCCTGTGGCGCGGGCAGGCCTGAAGGAGGCGGGATGCCGCCGCTGCCATCACCGGTGTGGACCAGGCCCTTCCTCGGTCCAGCCTTTCCTCCCTCCGCCGCCGGCCCGGGGGTGCCCGCAGCCCGGCGCTCCCACGGCCCGCCGGCCCGGGAATGGGAGGGAGATGGCGCCCCGCCTCCGGCTCTGAGGAAGAGCGCCGCCTCCCCCTCAACTCCGGTGGCCGCGAGAAGGGGTGCGACGTGCGGCCAAGGCCTCGCCCTAGATCGGCCCTTCCTCGTGCCTCGAGGAGAGCGGTGGCTGGCCCGGAGGGAGCTGAGGGGGCGTCCCAGCCTTGCTCTCGGGCCCGGTCCCCGCCGCCGCCGGGAAACCCCTTCTTCCCGAGCGGCGTCGCTTGCCCGCCCGCATCGGGCCGGCGCGGTCCGGGGGGCGTGGAGCCGGTTGCTCTTCGCGGGCTGCGGCGGGGCTGCTCGGCCGGAAAACTAACTTGTGCCGGCGCCCCGCCGCTCGGCGCCGGCTGCCTGCCCTTTCAGCCCGATGTCGAAGGACGCCGAGCTCCCGACCGCTCCGCTGGGACGCGTTTGTCTGCCACCCAAGGCGCAAGTGGGAGCTTTGACGCTCCCATGCTTCGTGGAGGGTTTAGTTGGGCGCCTCGGAACTTTAGTTACCCGGAGTCACGCCGGGAGGGGTCCCCGGCGACTGCGGCTTCCCTGAGCCTGCTGGTAGATGTAGCTTCCAGGCCTCGCCCTCCAGCCAGACCCGCTCCCCGCCAAATGAACCTGTGCCCTCCCCTACTTCCTAATCCTGGAGCCTGGGCTAGCCCCTCCAGGCCGCTGCTCTTGGGGGCAAGGGAGGGAATGAAAAGTTCAGGGCCACAGCGTGGCCCAGGGGCCATCGGAGGAGTTGTAGGCTCTGGTATCAAGTGCCTTTTGCAAATACTATCTGCGTTGCATCTGTGTGAACCCCCCTATTAACTTCTGAAAAGTTAGCATCAGGAAGTTGAGTGAAAAGGCTTCCTTTCTTGAATGCTAGGAAGAGATTTTCTTCTCAGTTCCAGTATATGATATTAGATCTACTCTCAAGTTTTAGTATTCGAAGTCTTGAAAACCGCAGTGGAATCTCTCTGATACCTGGGGTGGATTCCCATCCAAGTCATCCAAGTTAAAGATAATACAATACCAAATTTTCCTTCGCACAGTGTTTGTGGTTTTAAGCCTCTCAACTTGCACGCAGTGGTGGTGACGTTTATATGATTTTACTTTCAAAATGATTTGACAAAAGATAACTGGATATTGCAGTTGTTTGTGAAGATTTGTTTTAAGCCAAATGATCTTTTACAAAGAGCTAGAAATGTTAAAACCCCATTTCTAGGAGGAGAGAAGTTGAGGAAAACTGACAAAACTAACCATGTTCAGAATGTCCTGCAATTCAGATGACAAGGCTTCTAAAGAGGTGGGGGGAACATCAGCACCAATACTCAACTCTTTTGACACTTTTTGTTTGTGCTGACATGTAAGTACCCACCCACAATGCTCATTTAATGGATGTAGGAGGTGGTGCTATCTTGATTTTCAGTCATGTGCTGCATAATATTTCATTCCACCAGGGATCTCATATACAACAGTAGTCCTGTAAGATTATAATGGAGCTGAAAAATTTCTGTTCCCTAGTGATATGGTAGCCACCTTAATGTCATAGCACAAGGCATTGTGTGTGTGTGTGTGTGTGGTGACACTGGTATAAACAAACCTACTGCTCTGCCAGTCATAAAAGAATAGCACATACAATTATGTACAGTACATATACTTGATAATAATGACTTACTGGTTTATGTATTTACTATTTATCTTTATTTTAGAGTATACTCTTTCTATATGTAAAAAGTTTGTTGTAAAACTGTTGTGCTAGGCTGGCAGCAGCCTGATACATCTCGTGTTTACCATGTCTCTTGATTGCATCGTTTTTCTTGTGCTTGATGTAATCTCATGTTGTTTTTGTACAGTGACATGCTGTACAGGCTTGCAGCCTAGGAGCCACAGGCTATACCGTATAACCTAGGTGTGTAGAAGGCTGTACCACCTATGTTTGTGTAAGTGCACTCTATGATGTTCGCATAGTGACGAAACCGCCTAAGGACGCATTTCTCAGAAGGTGTCCTCATTCATCGTTAAGCGAGGCAGGGGTGTATTTGATAAAGTTCGTCAGTGGATCCAATGTAATTTATATCATTTGCCAAAGACAGAAGCTGACTTTAAGACTTTGAAACATAATTAACATTAAAAAGACTGCTTATGGATCAGGAGAGCCAAACCCTTTTATTAACTTTGCAAGCAAATAGTAACTAAGGTACAGATGATAAATCATAAGAGCATAAGAGCAAAGGACTTGTGCCTCCCTTTAATTAAACTAACCTAAGAGCTTCTGACATAAAGCCCTAGAACATCACCTTTAGGGAAGATTCGGACCAGTACTCTGATTCTGACTCCCAAGTTTCCCTTACCCCTGTGGCTCTTTTACTTTGTGATTGCAGATGCCTCCACCCACTGTGAGACACCTGCCTCTTCTTTCATGCTTATCCACATACGGACTTTTTTGGATCCCTGTAAATGGCTAGAACAATTCAGTGTACCAAATCATAGGTTCTGCCTCTACTCCAGCAAGCTTATACTTCTAGTTCCACCCTGTACACTTTTTGTCTTATATTTTCAGTGTTCCAGGCACTCAAGTGTGTTGCAACCTGGTCGGTCCCTTTTTAACTTGGACTACTTCCTTGCTTTAGATCAGCCCAGACACTATTGCAAAATGCCTTTATCCATGGTCAAGACAAGAGAAACATGTTTCTTATCTCCCTTTTATCTCTGGGCCTCTTGCTGTTTCTCTGAGGTGAATGATGGGGAAAATGATTTTACTGTTCAAATCTTACTCTGTTGTATATGATTTGATTTATTCGGCAAACATTTTTGAGTGCCTACTATCTACCAGTGATAGTTCTCGAGGAAACACTCATTGCCCCTAACCTTATGGATCTAGTGGGGGAGAAAAAGACATTCATCGAGACTCCACAAATCAATAAATAAAAATTGTCCTACATGCTGTGAAACGAAAAACAACAACAACAGGGTGGTAATAAAATGGAGGAGCTTGGTCATAAAAGCCTTACCTGGAGATAGGACTTTTGACTTGAAATCTGAAGATTTAAAGAACAGTAGTTGTTGAAGTGGGGATTGGTGGAGGACACCCCTGAGAGGGAGAAGTATGTGCAAAGGTTCTGAAGTAGGAGGCAGCATGGCAAACTGAGGAACTGGAAGAAGATCAATATAGTTAGAACATGGAGAATAAGAGAAGAGAGAGAGTGAGGATGCAAAGGTAAGTTTGGGTCTTGTACACCATGCTAAGGATTAGGTCTTGAGAGCAGTGGGGAAGCCATTCAAGGATTTTTAAGTAGGGGAGAGATGTGGTCAGATTTGTTTTGGAAAGATCGCTCTGGTTGACTACAGAAAGTATGAATTGGTATAGAGAAAGAGCAGATAGGAGTCCTGTTGGAGGTTATAATAGTTCAGGTGGGACATGATGTTGCTTGGATTGGCAGGGTGACAGTAGAAGTGGAGGAAGGTAAATGGATTCAAGAGCTATTAAAGATGCAGAGGCATCAGGACTAAGTGATTGGATGTGGGAGTAAAGAAGAAGAAAGTGTTGGGAGGCCTGGGATGATAAATTATGTGTTATATTACTGAAAGTTGGGAAGGCAAAATTCATACATTCTTACGTTTTTTATGATTGTGGCAAAGCTTAATTTTTCAGGCTTTGTCCTCTGGGTATTTTAAGGTCAGCATTTATTAAGACCATCTATTTAGCACTTGCAAAGTACAAAAAGTTCCTTTAAATAAATTATAGTATTTCTTAGAGCATGTATCCCAGGTTTTACCTCTGAGTGTTTAAAGTTGACTTGTAAGCTTCTGAAAATACAAGTTTGTAATGGAAATGTTGAAACCTCTTTCAGTGGTTTGAGTATAGCAAATTCAGTACTGGTGAGAAGCTGCCTGTAAACTGACGATTCTCTGTGGGTGCGATTGCTGCTTTAGTCAAACCATTAGGTTCAGCGTATACATAGTAGGACTAACTCAGGAACCATTCCTAGGCAAAGAAGTTTTATGTGATTGGCAAGCTAAGACCAGTTGAAAGGAATATCTGTTAAATGAGGATGAGTCACAGTCAAGTTCCAAAGCCATTTTATCACAGTGATGATTGTTTGCAACCTGAAAAACTCTGCCCTTGACAGTGAGATTTTATTTCAAAGGGAAACGCCATTTATACTATTAGGGATGGAGCTATCACTTAGCAAAAGAGTATATATAGTATCTTAAATCTTAAGTGGTCACTGTTGTCTCAGCTCCCCAAGTGAAATGCCTGAGGTTGGTTTTTGTTCTATTTTGCTGTCCTTCCCCACCCCTGCGATAAACTCCCCTGTTACCAAGTCTAAGAAATCTGGGCTTTACAAATAGATCTCTGAAAATGAATGCAGACTTGTGTGTACACATGTATTCTTGTGGTTTGAGAATCAGAAGTTTTCATGTTTCTGAAAGGTACTTGTCAACCACTGGCTGAGCCCTTTGGAGGCACGATTCATGTTTCTTGCTCATGGAGTGTCTCCCCCGTCTCCTAAGGTACTGAACCGTTCAGTTATGACTCCCCCATGGATCTGGACGCCCTAGAAATGCAAACAACTTGTTATATCTGTCCATGCTGTAGAAGTGTTTCCTACCTAATGGTCAAAGGTCAGGTATCAGACGTGTTACCACCATACTGTTCCTCCTACCCACCAGTGAGACCCCATTGGAGAATTTCAAGAATACTTGAAGGTAAAAGCCCCTGGCCACATCCTAGTTGAAGAAAAAGATACAATACTCCCATGGCCTGGGTTTCTTCCCCTCTTCCTTTAATCGATAAGGAAACAATATGAGAGCTGTCATAAGGCTATGTTTCATTAATAGCCAAACCAGTTGTTGATTTAGAAAAGCCATTCAGGGAGAGCAAATTACTGGTAAGGAAATAATGAAAACTGTTGAACAGTTGAGTTCAGATAGCTATTTTTTGAATTAGGCTAGCTACGTGGAATGGGAGATAAGGTGTATATGGCAGTTTAGGGTCAGTATAAGCGTCATTAGATCATCAATAGTAAATTGGAAACGGAGAGAGAAAATAATGCATCATGAATGAAAATCAGAATTCTGAGCTTGGGCCATATGTGAATAGAATATTTATAAATTATAACTTCAGAATTTTTTGTGGTTTTTTTTTCACATTTTTTTAAAAAGATTTTATTGGGGAATTGGGGATGGGAATAGCGCTGGGGAATTGGGGGAAGGGGAACAGACAAGTTGCTGTCCTTTTGTTCTTCAGTCTAGTTATGGAGGATATTGCTTCACTGGCCCAAGTTGGCACCATCATTGCTCTCTTCCCGGGTGAGGCAGATCAGTCGCCGGCTTCTGGACGGCCGCTCACTGCGGCTGCTGGCCGCTCACGCTGGCTGCTGGCTACATACAGTAGCCCATGGCAACCCACTGCTGGCCGCTCACGCTGGCTGCTGGCTACATACAGTAGCCCATGGCAACCCACTGCTGGCCGCTCACGCTGGCTGCTGGCTACATACAGTAGCCCATGGCAACCCACTGCAGCAGGGGCTGCAGGCGACTCACGGCACCCAGCTCCAGGTTGAGCTGTTGTTCAGCATCTTAGCTGTAGAGGGCAGTGTCACTGGCCCTCATGTGGGATCCGAACTGGGGCCCTCTGCCAGTTCTCAACCATTGCGTCACTCGGCCGGCCCCTGTTCATCACCTTTTGATTCACTAATTCACTCAACAAATATTGAGTGTCTTATAAGTACCATCTGTTGCTCTAGGCATTGGAGATTCCATAGACTAGTAAATAATAGCAACGATAATAGGTAACATACACTGAATCCTTACTTTGTGCCAGATAAGTGTTCTACATATTCTATATTGTTTAATTGTAACAGTAGCCCTCTAATGCAAGTTGGATGTAATCCCCACTTTATAAATGAGGTCACTGAGTTACCGAAAGGTGAACTCTTTGCCCAAACTCATGTACTTAGGAAGTGATAGAGCCAGGATTCAACCTCAGGTGTTCTGACTTCAGAGCTTTGCTCTTTGGACCCTACCTTGTGGATTTTAACAACATAGACGAGATCCTGTGGACTACATTGAAAGGGGGACATAGAGATGATAGAAAGGTCATTTCCAATAGCAATAAACACTGCGAAGACAATACAGGATACTGTGAAAGAGGGCAGAGGGGACCGCTTAGGAAAGGTCAGGGAAGGTGATGGCATAAAGAATTTAAATCTGTAAATGCAGTTCTGAGGAAGAGCATTCCAAGTTGAGGGAAGAGGAAGTTCAAAGCCTCTGAGGCTGGAATGTTTGAGGAATAGAAAGAAGGCCAGTATGCCTGGAGCGTGGTGTGTTTGGGGGAGTACAGTACGTGGCAAGCTCGCAGATGTAGGCAGGGCTTTGGGCTTCGTGATAAATTATATGATCATCTCACTATGTGAGATAGCCCTAGATAAACAAAATGAATAATAACTTTTTGGGTCACAGGTTTGTGGGCCAGATGCACAAATAGCAACTGCGATGGGTGAGGAAAAAAAAACTGTATTAGCTAAGGGCCGGCCGAGTGGCTCAGTTGGTTAAGAGCTTGCTCAAGAGTGCGAGCTCTGAGCAACAGGGTTCGAGTCCCGACCCGAGCTGAGCTGCCAACAGGTGGCAGGATGGCTCAGCTAAACAAACAAACAAACAAACAAAAAAAAGACATTGCCAAAACTATATTAGCTTAGTCCACTGGGTCCTGTAGGATCACCAAGAAAGCAGCATCTACTCCATGGGGCTGGGTGCTGTCAGAGAGCTCATTTTAGAAAGGGAAGGTGGGAGGCATGAGTACATGCAGATGGAAAAACAGTGTATGCAGAAGCATGAAAGGTTACAGTGAATCCGGGGGACTTCATGGCTGGAAGATTGGATTGGGGGGTGGAGCACTGGAGAAGAGGACCTTAGAAAGATAGATGGAACCTGAACCCTGAATGACTGAACACTGTGAATGGTCACAGCTGGGCTACAAGGATTAACCGGGAAGCAAGTGACGGTTAGATTTCAGTGAGGAGAAATCTGTAAGACATGATGAGACCTAAACTAGGAGAGAGAGAACAAGGAAAGGAATATGAAGAGAGCGATAGTGTGAAAGTAGAATTATCCAGCGTAACTGCTGGACAGAGGAATCATACTGGATGTACTAGGAAAGAAAAGATGCTGATGCCTTTGGAAGGACTAGATCTGTCTGAAGCAGTGATGCTTAAACTTCAGCAGGCATCAGAATCACCTAGAGCAGCGGTTCTCAACCTGTGGGGCGCCACCCCTTTGGGGGTCGAACGACCCTTTCACAGGGGTCGCCTAAGACCATCGGAAAACAAAAAGATATTTACATTACGAGTCATAACAGTAGCAAAATTACAGTTATGGAGTAGCAACAAACATAATTTTATGGTTGGGGGTCACCACAAGATGAGGAACTGTATTAAGGGGTCGCGGCGTTAGGAAGGTTGAGAACCGCTGACCTAGAGGGTATGTTAAAGCACAGGTTACTTAGCCTCATGCCCAGAATTTCTGATTAGTAGGTCTGGGATGGGGCAGAGAATTTACATGTCCAACTAGCTCCCAGATGACACTGATGCTGGTGGTCCAGGGATCACACTTGGAGAAGCATTGGTGTAGAGAATGTGTAGATTTGGGGGCTGTAAAACAAAAGAATGGTTTGGTTTGGGCATATGGTATTTTACAGACCTCAGGTCAGTCTAGTGAATGTGTTCACCACGTAGGAGCTCAGAATAGAAATCAATACTGGAAGCAGAGTGCAGGTCATTGGCAGAAGCATAAGGCCCGAAGCTCGGGGAGCGGATTGGTAGATTAAGAAGTGCGTGTGGAAGGAGGAGAAAAATGTGGGTAGGAAAAAAGAAACATGGAAAACGCCTTATTTTAGGTGCTGCGAAGGGGAGAGATGAAAGAAGGCACAGGCAGAAGTAAAATGCTTTCGAGAATATTGCCCTGTAGAAAACATAGGCAAAGATCATTTCTTTAAGGCTGGACCATCAACAAGTTCAAGTGCTACAATATTTGAGCAAGATCTGATTAGAATTAAGGATGCAGCAAGTGGCTGTGGAAGCAAGTTTACCTGCCTGCTAAACTGACCAGTGGGCCTAGAGAGGGACAACAGGAGTATTTTCAGTGGCATCTCCATAAATAAGATGATCCAGGAAAACCCGCTCAGATGAAAAAGAAGTTCCAGTGGTAAAGAAAGGGTTTTATTAGCGAACCCATAACTATCAAAGAGGAACTTAACCCATTTGGGGTTGTATCTGTTCTGCCTTCACCTCCCCCCGCCCCACTGCTGTGTGCGTGTGTGTGTGGACACGTGTATACATAGGGTGCCAAAAAAGTGTATACACATTTTAAGAAAGAAAAAAACAATATTAAAATTGTAATAATATGTACCAATAACAGAAGATGAATACAAGTCATGTTTGACTTCTGCAATTACAAGAGGTGCTCAAAGTGATTACCATCAGTACCCAGACACTTCTGATTATGGCGAACTACTGCTTGAGCAACATTGACCAAAGTGTCCACTTGTATACATTTTTCGGCATCCCTGGTATGTTTTTTAAGTTGAACCATAATCATGTAGTTGTGATATATGATATATACTATATATTAATATAATATAGACATTAAAATATGATTATAATACACAGGCTTTTTTTTATACTATTTTAGTCTAAAATCCAGTAGCTTGTAAAGCTGTGACTAGAACATTTTAATATTTGATGTTGGAAAATAAATTTTACCCTGAGAATATTAGGCATTTCTTGGTTTTTAATACTTTAATTTGGCTGATGTGTATTTAAAAGAAAAAAACAGAATAGCAAAACACTATGCTCAGGGTTTCCGTAATGTTAATTTTTACAAATGAGGTCTACCGTTTAATTCTAGTTCAGCCTTGTGATCTTGAAAGCAACACTGAAACAACTGGAGCTGCAATTACCAAGGGCTTAAGTCTTTTTTGGAGAGGGAAGAACTAACTTGCGCTTGCTAAGAATCCTGAATATTTCAAAATGAGAAATGTTCTCATTTCTGCTCCATTATAAATTCTCTTCTGGGCTTCCCAGCCTTCATTGCATTTTTAAGTGTTGCTCCTGAGAAGCATTTAAATGTGCCAACAGGGAGACCTGATTGAGTTCACTGAATATAAGAACTGGTACACTGAAACTTGAGGAAAAAAATTAACTTTGCATTATCCAATTAGGTTTATAGACTTGCTGCAGAGTACTCTGGTTTCCCAAACCTAGAAGGTACAATTAACTGCAGTATTATATCAATACCAACTAGTCTGCTAATAGGCTTCCAAGCAAAGCAATTGGAATTTGTTATTACCAAGGATGTTTTAAACTGGATGAGTTAAAATTAAATCACACACTATGGGGAGCAGTACTATATGAGGCTAGAATAGAATAGATGACCTAATCATTTTTTTCATCTTTAATCTTTTATTGTGTCCCTGGGCTTAAAAATACATTTGGGCCTCAAGAGTTTTGCTACTCTCTTCAATAGTAAGCTTACATGCTTAATGATTATTTGGCTTAAACGTCATTTTAGCATTTGTAGTTCTTACCTTTATAAAATATTTTATACAATGGTTTAGTGCTTAAGTATTGAGGTAGGTACTGTGAAACTACATATTCACCAGTAATGTGTACATCTTATAAAACAAGTTGATATTAATTAAAGAGTAAGTATGTCTTAAATAGATATTAACTGAGAAACTGACAACTTTTTTTTGTCACTCTTATGAGAAGGTGAGTATGTCAGCATTTCTGTTTATTAAACTGTCTGTAATTATCCTTTGACTCTTGGTTTTCCTTTTAATAAAAACACCAAAAAGAAACCAAAAAAAGCCTGTAATAAGATATTCTCTTTAATGTGAGGAAGGTTTGCAAGTAGCTTTTACAACCGTGCAAATGCCTAACTCTTCTCCAGTGGGAACCTGTTTTAAATCTAACTCACTGAGTCTCGCTATTGAAGCGGAGCAGTTGTCTCAGGTTCTTAATGTACTATGAGACACTTTTGAACAGTTCTACAGAATTTTAAGAATGAACACTTGTTAAGAAGTGATATTATAACATCAGTGCACTACCTTTATGCTTCTGTGAGAATTGCTTTTTGATAAATTCTTTAGAAAGGCTAAATAGAAAAAAATAGGACAATAAAGTACAATTGTACTTTTATAAACAATGAAGTCTCAGGCCGGCCAAGTGGCTCAGTTGGTTAAGAGCTCACTTAAGAGTGCGAGCTCTGAGCAACAGCTGTTCGATTCCCTGCCCGAGCTGAGCTGCAGCAGAGCTGCCAACAGGTGGCAGGATGGCTCAGCTGGCGGGGGAGGGGGGAACACTCTCTAAGCCATGATGTTTGAAGTACTCTAGAAGTCTTACTTGTCAGCGTTTACTATTAAACTTTAAACAATTTTATTCTGTTAAATTTGAAGTAAATATTTCATATATATTTTATTAACACCTATTATTGGAAAAATAGTTGCCTTATAACCCTAGCACAAAACAAAATGATTAGTATACTTAAGTGAGTCATGCAAGTTTCATTTTGTCAGAATATATCAAAGATATCTGGATAACGATTGTAAACCCAAGGTCGTTGGCACCAATTCAATGCGAACAGGAATCCTCAGTCTGGAGTACAGTAAAGAAGGAAACTTTGTTCAGTGCCAACAGCTTAATTGTGATACAGCATGGCTGTGGAGCAGCTCAATAGTGTTACAGGTCAGTTATGAAACAGCATGGCTGTGAGGTGGCCTTGGGGCGAGGCCCTTCTGCTAGACAGCCCTGCTCCACCCTGCCCTGCCCTGCCCTGCCCTGCCCTGCCCTGCCCTGTCAGCTCTGCTCTGGTGAGATGCCTTAGGTGTTTCAGTTCCAGCCCCAGCTGGTGAAACAGCCTTAGGTGGAACCGGAAATTGGGTGTGTTCATTCTTTTTTCTTCTTTTTTAATAGATTATCATGTTTATTTTCTAATAATTTCAAAATTTTCCTTTGAACAGTTAACTACTTCCTACATTTAGATATTTTAATATGCTGGGTGATACATCCCCAATTCAACATTTCCCGTGTGTTCATTCTTTCAGAGGGAGCTGACTTATATAGTGGAACTTCCTGTTTCTGGCCCTTGATTGGTCCGTTCTCATGCAAATGAGATAATAGCTGCATGGCTTTGATTGGACATGGAAAGTCTCAGTCCTAATGGTTGAAATACAGTCCAGGAACTCATTTATAAGGACTGTCTCAGATGACAGGAACACAGAGCAGGCAGTCAGTTCAGTTGGGGAGGCAGGCAGCTTAGGGAAGGCTTCTCCCTGAAGCCCAGTTTGTGTGAGAGGTTCCTGTGTACTAGGCTCTGTTTTTAAATTTTAGCTCAGTTAGCCACCAGGAGACCTTCTTGGTAGCTATTTTCTTTGTCAGGGTTCACAAGATGTTCAGATATAGAAAACTGGAAGGAAGGAGCATAATATGTAGACTCTGTTTCTATTTAGTTTTATAGTTTATTAGTCATTTGTATAAACATTTCAAAAATGTCTCAGGAGCAATCTAGTGGGGTAAATCAATGAAGGTATTTTTATTTGCTTGATTGTTTAATGCTACCATGAAAAGTAGATATTCGTGATGGGAAATATTTGCCTAGAAAAATTTACCATGTAATGTATTACACTGGAGTTTTTGTCAGTATTAGCCCAGGTACCTATGAAATCGAAAGTACACTTTATATAGCCATTTCAAAACTTGTCTTAGGCATTTTTAAAGCATTTGGCTTATTAGGTATAGGTTTTAATTATGCTTACTTGGAATGACTTAAATCCAGGTCCCCTTCCCCCAGTATTTGTTCTGGCAAATTATTATTAGATAATCTGATCATTATGTTTCTTAAAATTTAGCTAATTCGACAAAATTAGTCACTTAATCTCTAATACAGCAAGGTGTCCCATGTAAATCTTTGTATTTGTTACCTTTACAATCTGCAACGTTTCACATCTTCTCTTTTGAAAGAAAGCATTTACAACCCCCTGTTCAAAAGTCTGCTAACTCTTGCCAGGGTGATTTAAAATGAATAAAAAACCCATTAGATTTTTGGCAAATAAGCTCTCAATTATGGTACAGAATAAATTACTACAAAGTGCTTTTTAATGTAATGGACTGGAAATGACTGAAGTCGGATTACTTTACACATGCAGATTTTTCTACTATGGTGGGGTGTTTCATTTTTTAATCTACAAGATCACTGTCAAGACTGGAAATTTTGATCATTTAAATATATAATTACATTTAACATTTAAGCAAATAATTGATAGATTTAGGGAATATAGGCATGCAGTTTCATTAACTATTGCTGTCTGCATGATGGCCTCAGATGAAATCCGAAGTCCAGTATTTGCAAAAGAAGGTTGGAGGAGAGTGCTTCTATTGTGGTGGTCAAATAAAATAAACTTATTACAGTCCAGGGAGATTCCAGTGGGTAGTAAAGAGAAAAATACTTACAGCAAATAGTTTTCTGAAATTCTGTATTCTAAAAATGTGCTAAAAGAGGATGATTTCCAAAGAGCTAGAAATACATTTTCTGTATGAAATTAAGATGACTCTTACTCTTCTTTTCGTAGTTAACAAGTAGACTCGAAGACCATGGCACATATTTTAAAATAAATGTAACACAGTTATTAACTTTGAAAATTTGTAACAGTGATATCAAACCAGCAAGATAATAGAATCAAAAATACCATCCATCCCTTTTCCCAGGTCCTGATCTTGAGGAAAGAACCGCTGGCGTCATCTGAAGTATGGGTCAAAATATGTGTATGCTACAGGGGTGTACTCAGATTATTTTCCCCAGCATCGTCTTGGAAATCTGAGGAAGGTTTTTAATGAGTATGGCTTCTTTTTACTTTCCATGAGTTACTAATGCAGGACGAGTGCCATCCTCTCACTATTGTTTGAGCATCTTATACCTGTGACTAAATTGAAGACAATCGCAGCCAGGGAATCTAATAAATAGCTTCACAGTGGTACAGTCATGTTTCATAAGAGGCAGTTATCATCCTTGACCTCTGCTCAATTAACTGGTTACACTAAGAGAAAAGTAAATGTTAAAATCTTTGTTATATGTTCGCAAAAATCACTTCCTGATGATAACATGAACAGCTTGAAATATGTATTCTGATTTGCATGTACTTCTTTATCTTAAATGCCAGGTACTTGTGTTTAAAAGCAAGCATGTCTTGTGTGATGATTTATGACTTAGGAGGGCTGATAAAATGCAGAAAGAGTAACTAAAAGGAAATTGTTGTAAGTGACAAGGAATAGATTTTTAATATTACAGAAAATCAGAAACTGAAGGTAAATGCAAAGATAATATATAGATATTTGTTCAGTATTTTTCTTTTCTAATGAATTGCAATACTTTTCCTGCTATTCCTTTAGTTCTTTATGAAAATAACTGCAGTCTGTTTAACTTTTTTTTTTTTTCTCCCTTGGGACAGAGGATTTCTTTTTTGGATTATGAGACATTTGTTGAGTGTTCAGTCAGTTTCTTTGAGTCCCAGTGGATGCTAAATGAGAGTGATTCGTTCAAGGTTAAAAATGTCAGTCATATATTTTATTGACTGCAAGATAACTAGATAAACCAAGCCTGCCATTTGGGCACACAGCATGTGGCCTTTGAATGAGAAGGCTAGCAGCTTACTCACAATTTTCTAACACACATAGAGATTGCACTTTCTGGATATATCCAATTCTTTTTAATTAAAGATAGCTGAAGCTTCACAGTCTCCTGTCATATCCATAACTCTTGTGATGAGTCAGTCGTAATGAAAAAATATTTTATTTCTAAAATTAGAGATAATGAACTTTTTAAAAACTTTATGTTCTTTCTGTAATCTCTATGCATCCCCTCCCCACAGCTCCTCTTCCGTGCCTCACTTTTTAAACAAAATGCTTTAAGAAGCTATTGCATCCTGTGAAATATTGACTAGGAATGGAAGAAAGATTAGAGATTTGGTTTTCTTGCAGGAGAGTCCTTCCATCAAAAGACTGCAGATTTTCCTTGGTTTGTATGGGCTTAATTTAAAATTGCCTCATATATGCAGTGATGAAAATCAAATCAAATTTAAATCACTAAGTGGAACATTTTTCTGATAATTTTTTTAAATGAACAATAGATTTAGAGCAGTATTGTTGTTGTTACTTTGACATGTTAATATCCTGTCAGTTGAAGTTTCAGTCTCCTTCTCTCCATTTTTACCACCTCTCATCAGATGACTATAAGCATTAGTTTCCTTCTCAGAGTTAAGTGGTAAAAATGATGAGAAAATATAAAGTGCCTTATTAAGTTAAGCGCCTGATTTATTTCTAGTGCCTTCCATGTAGCTATATATTTGATTTACTTTTATTTCGTAAATTCGTGGGCCAGTACTCATACTCATAGCTGTTTTTATTTAGAATATCGCAAGTGTGCATTTAAAAATATATTTGTAATAGGTGATGTACGGCAAAAAAGTAAAACAACAAACAAAACAAAACCCACCATGCTTTGACTGGTATGTGGGGAAGCAAAAAGCATGAGAAATTGGCTGCATTTCAACCTGTTCATTCTCCTTTGGAAGTCAGCTTCTTGCCCAGAGAAGACTTGGGTTGGCTGAATTCTCTTCCTTGCTCGGTGAAAGCATGGAGCAGTGGGCATGACCTCATTAAATACGTTTAAGGAGTAAATGGTGCACTCAGTGGCACCTGGAATCTTGAAAGGGCAATGTCATTTAGATGCCTAACTTACTGCTAAGAGTAAAGATCCATAAATTGCAAAAGGAAAAGTAGAAAAATTCATTTTGGGGAGGGAAAACTAGTATAATCTAGGACTTGGGTTACTCCAGTTACTTCACTGAGAGAATTCCCTGATCTTCTAAGAATATAGGCACTACGTTTGTATGATTTTTATAATACTGCTTAAGTGCTTTCTGTCCCAGTCAGTGTAATGAATTAAAATGTTTGGAATATTTAGCACAAGCTATACAGCTCAGGAATACTAAACCTGGCATTTCATACTGTACTTTAAGCTAGTTACCAGGAAGTATTGGAGGTCAAATCTGTGCTGCCAGGGAAGTGTTTACTTTCCTTGTTTGAGCCGGAGAGCCTACCCGTGTCCTGCTTCAGCTGCTGTTATGTGAACTGTGTAACAGTTTCTGTGGTTATGTAATAAACTGTAGGCTGCTAGTCAAGTAAAAGACATAAACTCTGTTTAAGTTCGAGAGATTCAGCAATCTCATGGTTTTAGACTAATCTGATATTTAGCGTTTTCTTATCACTGTCTCATTGAGATTTTGAAAAATCCAAATAAGTCCATAATTAATAAAAAAGACTGAAGGCACATTCAAGTTGATTACAGCATTCCTTACCAGGGTGTAGGCAAGAAGAGAAGGGTGTGCTATTTAAAAGGAGGAGAAGTTTTGCTAGAGCACAACCATTTGTGTTGGCGGTCGCGGGTAGGAAGGATGAGGACCTCGAAACTACATACATGGTGTTTCTTTTTAAAAATGATTGGGCTGAGAACTATGAATTTTAATCCCCATGAATACTAAATATTCTGGGGAAATTATATTGATGTTCATTGTAGCGTACTGTGTCATGTATAGCTCCCCAAGGACAACCTGGTGGATTAAAGCTAAAACATCAGTATACAGTAACAGTTCACGTGGACTCTGACATGGGTTAAAATCCTCATGTAAAACACTGTTAATAGCGTTAGTGAGCTTCTCCTGTTGACTCAACGTCTCCTAGCTTCCTTTTCCTCATCTGTAAAGTAGACATGCATCTACTTCGTAGCAATATTCTTGTGCTTCCATTAGGTGAAGTTCATCAGAGCTCCTAGGCCAGTGTTTAACTTGCAGTTTATCTACATGCTATTCTTGCCTCGCCCCCCTCCTTCTTGGATGAGTGTGTAATAATTTCTACATCATTTCAAGAGTAGTTAAAAGAATGCAAAATATTAAGTTATGCAAATTTATTATGAATTCATTATTTTGAATTATTAAGTGAAAAAGGGTTGAGTATTGTCTTTTCTCCTGGACCTTGTGACTTTTGCCTTAAACATTACGCCCTTCAATGCACCAATATTCTAAAATGGGGAAAGAGGAAAATACTATCATTTATTTACTTTAAAAATATATGCTTTTTTCCTGAATGTAAATGTATGTTCATTGTAGAAAATATAAAGAAGTGAAAGCAAGAAACTAAAAATTATCTATACTCTATCTTATTCAAAGCTAATTATCATAAGCTGTTTGTTGTATTCCTGGCCCAAATTTAAGTATATGTAGTCATAGAACACATATATATTGCTTTGTGGATTATCTTTTTTATTTTACTGTAGAAATAATTTAGATATTGTTTCTAGGATATGTGCTGTTTTGTAAACTAATCTTTTAATATCTGGTAATTTGAACATTCAGGTGGTTTAAGCATTAGGGAAAAGAAATACCCGTATACTGGGAGTTACAGATCCTAAATTGTTGTGTACACCACATTTGCAAAATTGTTTTTCACGTGAAACTGCTTAGAAAAAGTATAAGTATGATTCTGAGTTTTGTAAGATGGTTATAAAATTTGCCTTTTAAACAAATTTGGGGTGCTTCCTAGCTAAACCAACAATTAAGGAGAAAAACAGAAGTGATCAAGGGGGAGCAAAACGGCAGAAAAGCAATTATTCTTTGCAGTTATTTATTTCACTATCTCTTCCTTATTCTTCCCCCTAGCGTAGTCCACAACTTAATCTGAGTTGTGGTTGCTGATCACGCTAAAGCTTTTAAACTTCTGCTTTGCGAGTAAGTTTTTAAAAATCTTAGTCACTGCCATGGGGTTAATTAGGAGGCGCAGTAAATACATTGTTAATTTTACTTATTAATCTTGTTCCTATTGTCTCTGTGTCATGAAGAATAATTTTTTTTTCTATCAGTTCAACTCAGCCACTTCTGGGTTTTCTCAAATATTTTTCTCCATATTATAAACATTTAAAAATGGACATTATGCCCTTTCTTTTAGTCATCGTGTGGTTGGACTAGACCTTTTTCATTGTGCAGCGATAGGGCTCCTTTTTTCTATGTCCTGGAATCTTATTTTAAGTTCACATACGCATTTTGTTTGCATGTTTATTTATACTTATTTGTAGTAATATAATAAGGTCAGCATCGTCTCTTTCTACTCATGAAAGGAGCTGAATTCTAGTGTGAAAATTGATTGGTGAGCATCAAATACTAAGAAGGAACTTTCACTGAATTCTCACTGTGCTCTCTGCTAAGCATGTTTACATTCTCAATTTAATCTTCTGACATTTTACAGATGAGGAAATTTGCGGTTTAGAGAAGTCAAACCCTGTGCCTGAGATCACTTGGCCTTGTAGATAATGGAACCAGAGATGACACCCAGGCTGACTGCAGAGCCCATCCTCTCAGGCAGGATTCCCTATCCCCAGTAGCACTTCCTGAACTGGTTCTGGCGACAAGAACGTCCAACCTGTAGAGAAGTTTTATGAGTTTATTTGAGGCAAACTGACGACAATTGCTGGGAAGCAAAATCTCAAGGGATTGAGAAAATGTTCCCACGAATGGCAGTTGTGCAGCGTATTTTATACATTAGAATCAAAGGAGGAGATGTAAGGAGGGTTACGTGAAATCCATTGGTGGTAGATTAAGGGGATGGGAGAAAGCAAAGCAGGAAAAAATCTCTGGGATTGGATAAAAAGTAAAATGGAGAGAGACATCTTTTATACCGATGGATACATGATAGTTAATAATTAACATTCACAGAGCACAGAGAGGGTATGTTATCTTAGATGCAAAAAGACAATAGACTGTCTGGGATAGAAAAGACAGTCTATTGTCTTTTTGCATCTAAGATAACATACCATTGGAATGTCAGCATAATCCCCTTTTTTTCAGATCCCTCAGGGCACGAGAGCTCAAGACTACAGAACCCTTATTGTTATCTTTTCCCCAAATACCATCTCTGGGGAATAGAATCAATAATGTTGTAAATATTTTTTAGGAGGCCAGTTGGACTCATGTCTTGTTAGGGAGACCACTTCATAGTCGGTGTAGAGGCCTGACCACCGCACTGTATTTCTGAAGCTGATGTTGAATAATATTGTATGTCAACTATAATTATATATACATATAGTCACTGGACGTGGAGTAGAGTGTGGGAATGGAGTCAATGGAATTGTAATAGATAAGCGTGATATCGAGGGTGGGAGGGCAGTAGAGGGGGGGGGGAGTTGTTAGTTTGTGAGGGTGAAAAGGATAACTTTTGCATTGTTCTGTACACCTGAAACTAACAATAAAAAAAATTTTTTTTAAAGACTATAGACAAGCTCACTTAAGGTAAACATTGACTTTTGTCAGGGAAGCTACAGGCCTAGGATGTGACTACCCATCACGACCTGCCTTTAGTTAGGAATTCTATCAGACCATCCTATGGTTAGCTATGAGTTTGGTCTCTGAGCTTGTAGGGCCTGCCATGCTGGCCCTCCCCTGAGCTTGTCAGCTTTAGTATATGGCCCCTTTTTTCATCCACAGTTCTGTGAACCAAGATGTATTAGTAGGAGTTACTTTAAAAAGGGTTCTTGGACCAATAAGGTTGAGAAATGTTGCATGTTGTGTCAACCCCTCAAAGATGCACAGTGCATAGTGGCATGTTGAAAGCTCTGAAAAGTCCTACAGAAAATAAACTTTAAGATTTTAGCTCGTCTTTCACAAACTGACCTGGTTACAGATTCAGTCTTAAAAGAACTCTAGCATCCTGAGAGAGGAGTTTGTTAATAGCTGAATCAAAGTAAAGGAGTTAGTTGCCTGGGTGATGTTGCTGGCCAGTGCTTTACATAGTTGCTTGCACCTATCTCCAGGGCAGGACTAGCTGCCTGGGTTTGCAGAATTCTCCCTTTAGGCCATTACTTGCATGCTCATGTTTGGCGAGTCGCCATCCAGCTGTCTTAATCTTCTCATCTTTCAGGATCCATCCAAGTTCCAATTTCTCCTCTGCAGCTTTCTTTTTTATAAAACTAAATGTATTGGGTGACATTGGTTAATAACATTACATAAGTTTTGAGTGCACAGTTTTGTAAATACATCATTTGTATTTTGCAGAAGCTTCCTTTAACCACTTTAGACCACACTGATATCTCCAGTGTCAGAAAGGTTCCTCATTATGGTGCATGACTCTAAATGACTGTAATCCTCTTAACACATGGCTGCTTCCTCAGGGGGCCCCTAAACTTCTTGTGGTCCGCTCCTATTTTACGCCACTCCCTTGGTCCCCAGCTGGTTAGCTTCTGGTCTTACTGCCCTAGAGAAGAGAGGTCCAAGTTGTTCTAGTGGCTTTTGTTCGGTTCACAAATACTGTCTCCTGGTCATGACCCCCAGTGAGACCTGCACTTCATTCTTAATCTGCAGACTTGAGGAACCCATGTAATCCTTTTACGACACGCTGACCTCAGCAGTCATGCTCCCTGTATTGCTTTCCATTGGGACACAACTCATTGATCTTGCTGTATTATTTTTCAGAAATGATTTCAGTCCTGTTGGACAGTCTCATCCAGTATGAGTATTTCACAGTTATAGAAAAATCCTACTAGTCAGTTAAAATAGGTTTCTTAGAACAGCCCCTGTTTGGCAGTCATCTACATCTGGCTCCATTGCATCAACAGCCCGATGAATGGGCTAAGTATTTATATTTAGGACTTTCTTTTATAGAGCTGTTTAACAAAAAACTTTCCCTGTCAGAAGCTTTTCTGAAAGATAGGGTTTATGGAGCCAAACGGTAGCCAGAAAAGGACCAGGTCCTGGGCCGTGAAGTCTAAACCACCAGTAGCAGTGCCAGCTGGAGAAGGCAACATGTCTGCCGTCCTGGAGTTGGTGGGTGCTTTTATACATTATGTTTTGGGGAAGAAAGATGTAAGTTGTTTGGAAAGAATTTACATTGGCTACAGTTAAGAGGGGCAGGGAAATGTGAAGCGGGGGCAGTTCTAGGATAGGTGCACAGTCCTGAAGGAAGAAATATTTACTGGTTTTGATTGGTTGAGGGCAGCAGTCCTGAAAGTTCCTGCGATCAGCAGGATGCGGTGGCATCTGGTGGTGACTTACCGCCTGGAAGTTGGTTCAGAACTCCCACATGCATGCAGGAATGTGAGCAGTCTAGTGTTACTTGGCCCACAGCTACTGACTGGTTAAACTACTCTTGTCTCTTTCTCTCATTCTCTGGACTGCTGTAATTTAATTTAGGACATCTCAGAATTTTTCTCTTGTCACAGGGAATCCCAACAGAAGTCATCCCTTGACTTCAGCTGTGAGACAAGTGGTTTTAATAGCTTTTAGATTGCTGTTCATATAGAAATAGATGTCCAGTGTATAAATTATGTTTCAGTACTAGAAGCTCATATCATATGATGAAAATATCAAAACAAGCCCCCTAAAACAAATAAATGCTTTTACTAACATTTTGCAGGCACTTAAAACCAAATTCATATCACATATGTTATAGGGATACATTTTTCTGCATAGGGAAGATTGAGCAAAGCTTCTTAAAATATGAGTCTAATAAAGTTTGCACTGAAAACACCACCTTGTCTTTTGGAAACTCCCTGCAGTAATCACAGATATTCTTCCTTATCTCCAAGGAACTTCTGTGTACAAAATCAACATCATCTGTCTTGACCAGTTTCACTCCGTATTCAGTGTGCACAATGCCTCTGGAAGTCTTTGAATGGTATCTGCTCGGAAACAGATGATTTTCACCACTATTCCAGCCTTCCCTGGGGAAATACCGGAAGAGCAGACCAAAAGTTCAAAGTTACCAGTTGGCTTTCTCTATTGGCTCTATGTAAATGTTATGGGGTAGTAACTAGATATTTGGGGTTTATATCCATTAAAATATAGATTTGACTACTATAACAGACATCCAAAAAAGTTAGATTTTTTTTTTATCCTCTTACATAAACACCCAAACTCATCAGGCAACTCTTCACAACCCCATATGGGATCCATGCCCCTTCTCCAAATTTATTTTGTCACCTGAGATTTCACTACTTTGTCCACATTCTAGCAGTAGGAAGGAAGGAAACAAATGGGGCATTTGCTTCTTCTATCTGTGTATACCACCTTCAACCACATTCCACTGGCCAAAATGTAGTCACTTTGAAGGAAATACCTTTACTTTGGGTTGTCATGTGCATAGCAGAAAATCGGAGGTTAAGTGGTGATTGATTAATGAGAGAGAAGGAGAGAAAGGATATTGGGAGGAATACAAGGTAATAACATATAGGTTTTTTAATGATAAAGTTGTAAAAGCAAGGGTCAAAAGTCATTGTAGCTCCAATTTTAGTTCTACCTAACTTACCTTCTAGAAAGATCAGCATGGTTTTGGTATCTGTGGCAGGTTTAGTCTTCTTACCCCGACATAAAAATTTGTTTATTTTTGTATTACTTGATTCACTGTTGATTCCAAGATTGTTTTCAGACTTGTCTGCTAAGTTCACATCAAGAGCACCAGGTTTGAAGTTTTTCTCATGCACCCGTTATCACCAAGCAATCCTTTTAAACATAGGTGTTCAGTAAATTTACATCACATGGAATTATGAGGGATTATTAAAATTCTGCCTCTATTTGATTGTTAGTAGAGTCAGTGGTTTCTTGCCTCCCCCCCCCCCCCCCGCCAACTGGACCAGTCCCTAACCTCTGCATCAGATGCTTTATCCACTCTCAGAAATGTAGAGGAGATATGAAATTTTCATGGTTGGTGCAGATGTGTTACCGCAAAGTCACTCTCAGGCCCCTTTGCTGTTGACTTAGTCAAGGGACCATGGAAAGGGTTGTGGGTCATTGGAGGAGGTAGCATAAGTGGATTCGCATAGCAGTGAAGGGAGGTCTTACAGTGGGCAGGATGTATTGGAGAACTGAAAAAGCAAAATGGGAATATTGAGCAAACAGATAGTGATGGCAAAAAGAGCTACCACCCCTAGGGTGGCGGGAGCTGGGGGCGGTGGTGGAATGAAGAGGTTGGGATTATCAGGATTTAGAAGCTCACAGGAGGGGCCCTGCAAGTTGGGGTTCAGATCTCTGGGGGTGGCATGGGAGGACCCTGGCCAGTTGCCTGTTGTCGTATCTCTAGAATGTAATGAGGCCATTGGGGGGATGGGACTGAGTTGGATAAAGGCTAGAAACTAAAACCACTCCTACAACCATAAAGCGCCTTGCCTTTGACAGCAAGCGAAGAACCATGATCTCGTCTGCCAGCCTTTCTATCCAGCCCTCTAGCGCCCCTGTTGATAAAGCCTAACAGGGAGACAGTCTGCAGAGTTCCAGACCTCAGAGCAGAATATTGAAGGGTGGGTTTGGAGCTGAAAGATAATAGTTTAATCCCCATACACAGTACTGGGTATAAGGTTTTCCTTTGGAAAGTTCATATTGGAGGGTTTAGAGTCAGTTCTATGAGAGCAAAATGGTCAGCCATTTTGGTCTGTCTTATACCTGTACCACAGTTCTTTTTATGCATTCGTTCTTTCATCCTCATAGGTTAAGGATGCAGCTTGGATTTTCCTGTCTTCCTTTCGAAACCCATTCTGAAACTATTCTTCATAAATTTCCTCAAGCCTTTCTTAAATTTGCTTATTTCTAGTGTCTATGACTCATTAAAAAACTACTTAGTGAGCCTTTTTTTAGGTGTCTTACATTGCGTTGGGCCTTGAAGATGCAAAGATGACTAAGATAGTTTCTGTCCTCAGGGAAGTAACAACCTAGTTTGTGATACCAGGTGAATGTGAAGAAACTAACATGTGCAATACAAAAATAGAATGCATTGTACCTGGGAAATGGAAAAGAGCAGGCCCGGAGAGGAGAATTACCTTTTGGGCTCATTTTCAAAGGTTGAGGGAGGATGTGTGGAGGTGTGTGTTGTGGGGGAGGGCAGCAAGGAGAAACTGCAAATTTAAGGGGAAAGAAGGAAATAATTATTAAGATGGTATATGCTCTATATTTACCAGTTGCTATATAAAGAAGTGTTTTGTAGTTACCATAAAAACGTCCTCTTTTTGGCTTCAAGGGAGTCTCCTTGTTTCAGAATTTAGAATTTGACAGGCATCCTCCCTCCCGCCTCGGTCCAGTATGATTTTCTGTACTTCAGCCATATGCTTGCTGAGATAATTCACATTTATAAGCAAAAAAGTACCGTTATTTTTTACTTTATTTTCAAATCAAAGCTGCCTCGTTCCTGTTTTTATATTAGTTGTCCCTCACAGACACAGAACAATTTCTGTTTTCTACATGTGAGGTCTTCTTGCTTATGAAAAGCTGTCTTGAGAGGTATGAGAATCACCACACAGTGAAAGATGCCACGGCTGCCATCCCACCAGAAGGGGACATGTGATGTCACTTTTATATGTACAGTTAGTTGAATGCTTAAATTGTTGTCATTGCCAGAATTAAATTGTAGAGAAAGAATCAAAATGCACCTGCCTGAGCCTTTCTTTCTCCCCTGGTGTACCTGTTGGTGCCAGTGGAGAGCGTTGTCCTCTCTATAACATTACAAGTGAAGGGACCTTGTCACACCTGAAGGCACATCCTGGTCTCACTTCTCTTTCCCTATCTGCAGTTTGGAAGGAATAACCCTATCCCATGGGTGCAGCTAGTTGGTACAGGGGTGCCTAAGCTAGATTGACTATATTTTTGGTCCTGGGATTTTTGAATCATGTATTGTTGTCCACTAGAGCTGGTGCAGAGTTGGTCTGAAGACACAGCACCAAGGTCAACTCCTTAAGCCTCAAAGTCACATACAAGTTTAAGTTATGGGGCAGGAAAACCCAAAACTCTTGCCAAGGAATCCAGTCATCAGAGAAAGGAATGAAGTAGGCTTACTTTTTTTAGAGCAAAGATGAAAGGTGTTATGGGGAGGGACCGACAAACCAAAACAGTCTCCTTCTGCCTCGGGGCCCCTTCTGATTTTTGAGACCTACCTGTTCTTCCTGCAGGAGAGGGTCTGTGACATTTGCCTGAATCCTTATAGTAAATGTCAGTTTACTTAAGCTATCTTAAATAGACTTACACTCAAATTGTTCAAGAGTAACATACATCCCATAGAGAAGTAATCTGCTTTAATTAACGTAAAGGAATTCCTATCATGGAAATTTCATATGTAAGCCAGAGAGGAAGATTTTTGAGTAGGACTCTCAAATCACATACCAGAATTTGCTGCCCAGCCCCTGATGTCTCTTTATGGCTGCCTCTGCTTGTGTCTCCCCCCATCTCAACTTTGTTTTTGAGGTATGGTAACCAAGGAAGATGAAGCATGTTTTGTACAAGACTAAAACTTGTTTTTCAATAATTTTTTAAGATTCCTGGCTTTTTGTTGATCTTTTTTGACAATGAAGAATCATTAATGGGGGCCAGCAGAGTGGCTCATTGGTTAAGAGTTGGCTTGGGAGCACGAGCTCTGAGCAGCAGGGCCACCGGTTCGGATCCCACGTGGGATCCAGTAATTCTGCGCCCTCTACAGCTAAGATAGTGAACAACAGCTTGACCTGGAGCTGGGCTGCTGTGAGTCGCCGGTGACAGCATAGACTGCAGTGGACTGCCGTAAGCTACCGTGAGAGGCCGGCAGCCAGCGTGAGCTGCCAAGAGCCGCCATGAGCGGTCATCCGATGGCCGGCGAGCGACTGCCTCACCTGGGAAGAGCGTAATGATAATACCAACATGGGCCAGTGAAGCGACGTCCTCCACAACTAGACTGAAAAACAAAAGGACAGCAACTTGTCTGTTCCCCTTTCCTGATTCCGCAATAAAAATTTAAAAAAATCATTAACTGTGATATGACTTTATATAGTATATATACTACTAAATTTGTAGACATTTCTGTTTAAATGATGATAACACAGAAGGCAACAAAATAGAAAAAAAATTAATTACTAACCTCCCAAATGGTTGGCATTTTGTTAATATTGCTAGTGGGTAATGCATTTGCTTTAGCCAAAAATCCAAAACTTAAAAAAAAAAATTTCTGGTTAAGGAAGAGTATCATTTAAACTTAATTAGACTTAGTCTTCAACTTTCCTATTTGTAAATGGATTTAAGGTCTTGTTGACAGTCTAGGAACCAATTAAATATATTTCTTTAAAGGTTCAACTAATTGCTTCATAACTTTATTATTTATTTTACAATATTTACTTAGGGTACAGAGTGTTAAAAGCATTAAGAGATAATAGAAGGTTAAAGAGACTAATATCATTAGTCTCTGTTCAATTAGTTCTTATTGTTCAATTTAATATAACATGTTAATATAGAGTATTTATGGGTTTGATTGTTTAAAGGGACAATTTAAAGTAGGCAATTTACTCATCAACTTGGAAAGTCTGTCTTACTGCCAGAGGGTTAATAATATATACCATATTGCAACTTTAACAAAATGTTTAGAAAGCTGGCGGGAACTTTTTTTGACAGCACTTTTACAGTTGCAGTAATATTCTGTGGATTTGAAAATAAATTTAAGAATTCATTATTTTCAGAAACAAGGGAGAGATGATGTCTGCTGCTAATAAAATGAAACTAATATCAGGTTTTGAATCTACTGTATTTCCCCATGTATAAGACGCACCTTAACTTTGGGGCCTGAAATTTGAAAAAGTATTACATAAAGTTATTGAACTCAAGTTTTATTCATCATAAAATTCACACAACTCCTCATCACTGTCAAAACTCCCAACCATTAGCTTGTGTCACCTGTGTCTGATGACAAATCACTGTCTTCATATATTGCCTCAACCTCGGCGGGAAATGCAAGTAAAAAAATCTACAACCACTGTATAAGACGCACCCAGTTTTTAGACTCCAAATTTTTCCTAAAAGGGGTGCGTCTTATACATGGGGGAATACGGTAAGTGCTTCTTTGGAGGTGGTTTTATATGAATCTTTGATTAGGATTTTATCTTACAAGAGATAAATGTAATCTGGCTTTTAGCCATAGGAGCATCCAGACTGAGTCTGGAAAATGCCCTTTCCCATCTTTTGTTGCTATTGAAGAGATCAGTGAAAGGTTTTGTAAGCCTGAGAGCGTCTGGCTTAGATTTCCTTAGCTAAATTTCAACCTAGAACCAGTGGTTAAGTGGCAGATGTTAATTTTCAGTGCTCGTTAAGTAATGAAAACTCAATTTGTTCATAACATTTGGTTTTACACACACATAAAATATTTATAAAGCCATTTCTTTCTTTTAATTTCAAGACCAAAATACAAAGTCTGCCTTTTGGATTTGCCTCTTCTCTAAACATTTGTGACTACCGTATTTGCCGGCGTATAAGACGATTTTTTGGCCCTGAAAAATATGCCTCCAAAATATGTCGTCTTATACGCGAGGTACACTTCAGATAGACTGCCCATAGTGCTTGCCCCGTGCCATAGTGGCCTCCCGATGCCCGCCCACTTCATTCCACATACCGTTCAGGCATCAGCAGCGCTGCTGGGTGTATGGTCGGCTGTGTGCGATTTTGCGAGTGTGGTAAATTCGGGTTACCGTATATTTCTTTACATATGCATTGAAGATTCGCGATTTTGCGCTATCATGGTGCCTGTTAGAATGTTGAAGAGCTCGCACTTGCGCACTAGTGAGGTCCCAGGGAGATGCTGATGCAAGGGTGGACCAGACTGCTATAGTGACAGGGCGGGCAAACAGGGAGCAGGGACCAATCAAATCAGGCTTTGTATACAGCCAACAGCCAACCACAATACTGCACCATTGTACAGTACAGCATAGAAAATGTCGACCAGTCAAACCCCTATCATCCCTATCATGGCACCAGCCAAAAGAAAGAAGTATGATGCAAATTTTAAACTGAAAGTTATAAACTTTGCTAAGGAAAATAATAATTGTGCTGCTGCAAGACAATATGGAGTAACAGAAAAGATGGTTCGGGACTGGAAATCAAATGAGAAAGCATTAAAGAGTATGCCAAGGGGTAAGTGTGCATTAAGAAGAGGCACCCCACACTGGCCAGAACTCGAAAAACATGTAGCAGACATGGTGGCTCAACATCGCCAAAACGGTTATGTGGTGACACGAAATACAATACGCTTGTTTGCACTTCAGTGGGCCAAATCAAATCTGATATTGTTTTACCTTTTATTTGGTGTGTGGAAGGTGTGCAAAAGAGGGGGTAGTCTTATACGGCGAGTATATAACAAACTCTGTATTTTGAGTGGAAATGTTAGGGGGTCGTCTTATACGCCTAGTCGTCTTATACGCCGGCAAATACGGTACATTTAATTATTTCATGAAAGTTAGTAAAACAGTCTATAAAACAGATATAGATAGAACAATCTTCCAAAGATTGAAGGGGATCTGAGTGACTGACTAGTTCTAGGCTAATTTCGAAGTGAGCTCCATATTTGAAATAGTTCTCTGAATAATGCCTTTCCATTCCAGAAGACCTTTACGTGCTGGAGTTGGTTTTTCCATCTTCTCTGCAGTAAACTTGATAACTTCCTCAGGATCTTAGGATCACTCATGCAAAGAAACAAAAGTGGCATAAAACCACCCCTGCACTTGCTGGTGCCTTCAATATCTGAGTGTAACTTAGAAACATATTTTCTTCTCTAGGAACACCAAACCCTGAAGATAATTTCTCAATGTAGGAGCAGTTGTCCTTACCCTTACACATCTCTTTGCACAATCTGTAATTACCATTAAGAATTTCTGTTCTATTCCATGCTCACTGTGAATGTTATTCCTCTTCAACAACTATTCAAATAAGTTAATGACTTGGATTAGGCACGGATGCTTGGTTTACTCAGATGTGTAGTTTCTTAGACAGCAGACACTAGATCTGACATGGAATCCAAAGAAGCTTTCAAAAATGTGATGCGGGTTTTAGTAATGAGGGAAAAGAGTACATATCACCATGTGGCTTCTATTGACATTTTAATTTAAACCCTAAAATGTGCCCCATTTGCTGTCACATATTCAAAAGTAGCTGCCTTCAAGTTAATATGGAAATTGCCAGTAACCCTCAACTGCTTTTACTTTCAGATGTGAATGAGATTCTTACAGCTGTTTGATAATTCCCTAATTAATAGAAAAGATTGACTCTTGGACAATGCATTACATTAAATTACATAAAACTACATTACAGTTTCCTAATTCACCTTTTAATGATGGAGAGAGTCTGAAGTTGGGATGTGTTTGAGTTGTTCACAATGAAAGCGGTGTATGTGTTCCACAAAACCTTCTAAAAAGAACTTAGATGTGGAGAAGGCGTAGGCACTATTTGTTAGTAATTTGAAGATTGTTGTTTGGTTGTCATGAAAACAAAGGAGTTGGGCAACTATAGTGTACAATAATGGCTTACCCTCAGTGCCCTTTCCATGTTTGACCTTTGCTTTGCTTCCTAACGTTATCTTCATTCATTCCTGTGGTTTAAATATCAGATTGATGCATATTAAAGTTGGGTTCTTTGCTCAGAAATCCAGAGGTACATTTGAGAGGTGTTTGTGTTGCAGAAAAGGTGAAATTTTAGGGCCTCTTTTTTTATTTTTGTAGGGAAACAGAAGGAACTATATTATTCAAGATTGTCTGAGATAGAGGTAGTAGAGATCTAATTTCATGAATGCCTTTTTTTTTTTTTTCAAACTCTGGAAAGTAACCCTGGAGTTTTAGACTCTTATCACTGAAATTATATTCCTGTCTTAAAGAAAATAGTACCAGTATTCAGGATTTCTGAAACCTAGGCTTTAATAAATTTATGTTGCATCTACAGCCTATATAACATGATCTCTTAGAATAGTAAAGAAATTTCATGTGTATAAGGGAAAAAGAAAGGATAGCGATGGCTTTGATAAACCCTGGACCAGACACTTTGGATAAGAACAGATACTACACTTGATCTTAGCCAAAAGGCCGAGAAGCGATGGACCAGACACTTACAATAAAAATAATTCATTTCCTAATGAACTTAATTCAGAAATGTGAAAAAGACCTTTCTCTTCTTTCTCAAATCTTTCCTGTAAAGGAATGAAAAATGATTGTACTACTAGACATCAGAGATGTTCTTATTTTGTTTTGAGCTTAGATTCCACAGTACCTAATGTTCTCGAATATTAAAAAAAACCTTCACCACACTTAGTGTCTTCTTGACTGGGAATTGTACCAGCAGCAGTGTAGGCACAAGCAGAGAAGGGGTGATGTGCTCTCCTCTGCTCCTGTTCCATCTTGGCTAGCCACACCTCTCTCAGGGTCAACCCCAAAGCCCAGACCCAGGAATGTCCTGGCTGTGGTTGGAGAGAACGTGGGAGATGAAGAGTTGGCATGTACAATAGTAGGAGGCAGATAGGCTTTGTAGCCAGAAAGTTCTGAATTGGAGCCTTGATCCACCCTTAGTTCCTAAATGAACTGGGGCATGTTGCCTAATCTTCCAGAGCCTCTCCCTGAAGATCTGTAAAATGGAGATCATCCCACCCTCACAGGGCTGCCAAGAGATTAAATGTAGTTTAATGCATGTTTTACATGTTACAGTTCCTGGCCTCCCTCACTCCTATTGCATTCTGGGAGTGGTTAGGGGAAGGAGGAAGCAGATGCAGGTTGGTGTAGCAGAAGCCCAGGACCCTGTGCATGTGAGGAAGGAAAGGAGGAAGGTGAGACGGGGTCTCCAGGAATATAGAACCTAACTTGAAAACACTCATTTCCATAACGTCACAACTGTGGAAAATAATACAGGGAAGAGCATATATAAGGCAATACTTTTAGTTGAGAGTAAAATACCCTTTCTTGCATTTGGCTATTGTTATTTGTTCTCACTTGCATAAGAATATCTAAAGGAAAAGCACTTGTCTCTGGTTGGTTTTGAGTTTTCACACTAATAAAAATGTGAAAAAGGGGAGGAGTCTTATTTAGTTTATCAAGGGAAGGTTTATCAAGTGGGAGGCATGCAAATAAGTTAACTGAGTACTCAGCTTTGTGGTCCTGAATTCCCTTCCTAACACTACTGTGGACTTGCTTCAGTCATCTTGCTGAACCTGTTTCCTTAGTGAAGAAAGGGTTCGGGAGAAGGCTACTTCTTAAATGAGCGTCCACAGAATCTATCATGCAGTGGGTACATCTCTATATGGCCTTTCTCAGAGGATCCTCCTATGAGGGGCTCCATTAAAAATACAAGAAAGTCCCATGGCCACATAAGTTTGGCAAAACTGTTTATTACTTGCCCCCCCCCTTTTTAAAGATTCACAAGTCTGAAAAGTCTTGAAGAAACTTGTCTTTCACCCTGTTAGTTCAGTAACTAATGTTTGAGAACTTGCCATGTGCCATAGAGACTGTCATAGGCTGCCCGAGGGAAGGCAGAGGAGGTGGTGAGAGACAAATAGAAAGACTGAAATGATGATTTCAGGTAATGATGAATACCTTGACTGTCATAAATCAGTGTGAATGGTGTGGATGACAGGTGAGACCTCTTTTCATTGGATCGTCATAAAAGGCATCTTTAAAAGGTGATATCTGAACTGGAATTTGAGTGACAACTGGAATGATGCCAGTGAACTGGACTTGGAAAAATCTTGGAGGGTAGAACCTTCTAGGCAGAGAGAAGAACAAAAAAGGAATTTGTGTTTTCTGGAGGACACTTTCAGGAAAATACAGGCAGAGACACATATCAGAAGTATTTCCTAGTCAAAATTTAGTATATATAATATATAGTTAATCTTTATTGAGCATTATGTGCTAGGTCCTATGTGCTGCAGACACAGAGAATATAGTTACATTTTAAAGAATAGAGTAACACAAAGGAGAAAGATTCGGCATTTCGGGGACAGGTGATAAGCTGTATGATGGAGGTAGCTTGCTGTAGTGGTTGCGGCCGGAGCCAGACTGCCTAAATTCAGCTCTGCCACGTACTTGCTTTATAACTGTGGGCAAGTTATTGAAGCTCTGTGACTAAATATCGGGGACTCTGATAGTGTCTCTTTCAGTGGATTGTTGGCATATGCAAAGTTCTTAGAACAGTGCCTGGAACACAGGTGCCACTTGCTAAAATAGGTGATGATGGTGTGTGATACTATTATCACAGTCATCATCATGGTCACCTTCACCATCATCAGAAGGTAAGGTGATATCATTGTCATCTTCGTCACAGAAGACCGCCTTGTGCCATGGCACAGCCCAGATAGCTGAATATTCTTCATCCCCTCCTAACGGGGCCCAGGCTTACCCGTGAGAATCCTATACATCATCACCCACCATGTAGGCACTCTCCTTACCCAACAAAGGAGATTAAACTTGCTTCATTTGTTTCCTATCCAAATTAACTTTTTAAGGCACCTTTACTCCTCCTCCCCCCAACACACACACACAAAATAAAGTTCTTGAGGATTTATTAGTCTTAAGTCTGGTTGTCTTCTATTTCGTGCAAGGAGAGAGAGGCAATAATAAGGTTGAGGATAGGATGGACCAAATCAGAATCTGCTGTCAGCCACTTGCTGGAAGGATTCAGTTAGATATGAGAATCATAATTCTGTGATAAGAATGGATTATCCTAAGTGATCTTAAAGCACTAAAAAATTTACCATGTTCCTTCTGAATCAACAAAAGTTAAAATTAATCTGGGACAGTTTTAGTATTTTATTGATTCCTAATTCCTAGAAAATTGGCAACCCACATATAGAATAGGAAAGTCTCAGTTGCTGCAAACATTGAAAAGCTGAAGAACTCATTTCCTAATCATTTAGATAAATGAGAGATTTTTATAACGCTGAAGAAATTATTACATCTCTATTTGTACATGGAGGAAGCCATTTAGCTAACCAGTTATATATCTAACTTATGCAGCAACCCTTCGGAATTATCTAATTGCGTTCCATTGAAAGTCACTCATCTTTTGTAACATGACTTTTTATGCCAAGAGAACAAAAATATCAGGTCTTCCCATTACAGAGAGCCAGATTTCCTCTTGATTATTTAAGGCAGAAATTTGTTTTAAAACTTTTCAGTTGGGCCGGCCGAGTGGCGCGATGGTTAAGAACTGGCTTGGGACGCCAGAGGGCCCCGGTTCGGATCCCACATATGAGGGCCAGTGACACTGCCCTCCACAGCTAAGATGCTGAACAACAGCTCAACCTGGAGCTGGGCTGTTGTAAGTCGCTGGCGAAGGTGTAGGCTGCAGCCCCTGTGGCAGTGGGTTGCCATGGGCTACCGTGTGTAGCCAGCAGCCAGCGTGAGCGGTCAGCAGCCGCTGTGAGGGGCCGTCCAGAAGCCAGTGACTGATGTGCCTCGCCCCCGAAGAGCGCAATGATGGTGCCAACTTGGGCCAGTGAAGCAACGTCCTCCACAACTAGACTGAAGAACAAAAGGACAGCAACTTGTCTGTTCCCCTTCCCCAGCACTGTTCCCATCCCCCCAATTCCCCAATAAAAATCTTAAAAAAAAAAAAGAGTGGGAGCTCTGAGCAAAAAAAAAAAAACAAAAAAAACTTTTCAGTTATCTTTATATGTCATATGCGTTGCCATGTTCTAAGACCACTTTGTTCTTGGATACTGCCTTACCAATATCTATAGATTTCTACTCTTCAAAAAAATGAAAAAAATTTCCTGTCTCACTTGACGTATCATTTTATTCAGGAAAACCCTAATTAACACACTAATATCAGAGAGAATTGACAACCTCCTACATATTATTTTAGGATTCCATGTGCAAGACTGTTATTCTAATTATTTGAATAGCGTATATTCTCCACAGCTTGCTCAGAGCAGTTTTATTGTTATTTTTGTATTTATGCCTATCTGGTCTTTAAGAGTATGCTAGGGAGTAGGAGGTGAATGTGTTCTCATTAAGGATGTTGAAGCAAATTATTTTGCAGGATATAGTTATTTCCATTTTTTTAGTACAAAGTTTCCATAATCCTGAAATTCTATATTGTAGAGTGTGTTGAGTGTTGCTTTTTATTTCAGTGAGACTAAAGTAATGTTCTAAATGAGAAAAGGATTAGAGTAGCATTTCTCAGATATCACTTTTGAGCCTCAGCTTAAAATAGAGAGATGTATCACAGAAAAGCTTAAGAGAAAGGAAAGAAAGAACATTTATGGGACAGCTACTATGTGCTAGGGATTATATTAGGAGTGTTCATGGAATATTTAATTCTTATAACAAACCTGCAAGATCTGTGATATTATCTCAAATAAAGTTGTTCAGATTAAGTATGTTGCCTAATGGTTTTGGAAATTATTGTTTTGACTTTGTTTTAATGATTTAAAGTTCAGAGACAAATTTTTTTACTTATTTCTAGCAACTATAAATACCTTTAGAATGAATTTTGTGTTTATCTTTTCCCCCTGATTTTCCTGCTTTCATTTCTCATTTCTGCCTGATATTTTAAATTTTTTATTTTTATAATATGTTTTTAGATAGACTACTTCCTGTCCTTTTCAGTATTAGGTAGAATTATTAAAGCAGTGAATTAATTCATTACAGACTTGGCCAAAGTCACACATGTAGGAAATGTAAAAGCCAGATATTAATACAAACCCAACTATGATTAATTGCAAAGTACTTGCTGTCCCCAAAGCACCTTGCTGCCTTATGGAATCCAGATAAAAATAAAGAAAAAAATTTAAGGGCTTTGAATGAATTCACAGCTATTTGTATGACTAGAATACAACCTATTTTGAGCAAAGAGAACTAGGTTATATTCTATTTCTATATTGAGCCAAACTAGAAAGTCATTTTCAGTGTATAGGATTCAGTTGAACATTGTATTAACTTAATGAAATTGCCAACTCCCATGCAACCATTTGACCAAGTAATATAAGAGAGGAAATCTTAGAAAAAGCACCCTTTTTCTAGTAATTATTGATTGTGTCCTGCAGTCTTCCTTGTTAATTGGCTTACAGTGCCTCGTAATGCTTTAGCCAGGTTTTCCAGAACCCCACAAACATCTTTTTATGAACTCCCGTGAGGATGCCATTTTGCAGCCTTTCCTCAATAGGAAGGTCGAGAACTTTCGGACTTCTGTGTCTCTTAGTGGTTTTTGAAGTTTGACAAAAGTGACAGTCTTATTGTAAACGGATGCCTGATCTTATACTTCTAAAGAGAGGAGCATCTTTCTAAAAGAAAACACAGCAGGTTCTATCTTTATGAATTATTTACTAGAAAGTCTAATTTTCAAGTTTATAATATTCATTGGTTTTTTTCTTCTTTCTGATCATGATTATTGCTATTCAAATCAATTATTGCTATTGCGACCTTGATATTGTATAACAATTGTTTTTATTTTGCTGAAGGGTAATACTTCCATATTTCTGAAAACTTGAGACGCAAACATTATTTTCAGTGCTTTTCCTAGATCGTCCCCAATGTCAGCATGTGACATGGTACTAAACAACGCTACTCAGACATCTCTGAAAGAGAAGCACAGATCATTGTAGGCTCAGCCCTGCCCCAGATGTTACAGAAGTCAGACCACTGCCACCAACTTCTCCCTAAGCTTGGTGGACACTGGAGGGAGGACAGCCTCTGCACAGATTCCCAGTGTAGGTCTGCAGTGGCTCAAGCCTGAGAAGTCACTTAAAGAGGGGCTGGTTCTGTTGTCTTGCCTTTGATCGTGCAGTTGCCTTTTCTTGGATTACCCTCTTCACTTTCTTTCCTACCTTGTCAATCCTTATTGAGCTGTCAAAGTCTAGTTGAAATCCTCTCAGTTCAAAAGAACTCTAGTTCAAATCCTCTAGTTCAAATGCCTGCTCATTTGTGCTCACAATAATTTCTTCTTTTCCTGGCCATTTACAGCATTTGTTTCAATATAGTCTGGCCTTTGCTTGGATACTGCCTGGTATTTTCACATAAATGCTATATATATGGAGCTTGTTTTTATTTTACAGCATCCCCTTGAGGGTAGGTACTATTATCATCCCAAATTTACAGAGGAAGAAACTGAGCTTCAGAAAAGTTCCATCTCTTGCCAGTCACAAAATTGTGAAGTCAATTAGAGCCGAATTTCAAACCTGGGTCGCTGTGTGGGTCTGAACTCTCAAATTGGACTTAAGGTTCTTCAAGAGTTTTCTCCCTCTGTTTTGTTCTAAGAAATGGGAAATAGAAGGAAACTCTGAAGACTAAGGGTGAATTGTCCTGGATTTCTGTTGCTACTGATTTGGAAGTGTGGACAGAGAAGAGATTGTCCTTCGCGTCCAGCCCAAAGGCTTCCTCCCACTAGAGTGGTTCTGGATTTTAAAAACTCAGCTTGTAGCCAAAATGTGACATTGCCTCTGGCTGCTACTGTCTTTGGAAACTGCTGTTGTTGCTACCTGGGCCCTCTGTGGAAGAGGGCACTTTCTTTCTGTCACTGCAGCCGTCACACGCTTCTCCGCTTACATCTCCAGTCCGTATCTGCTGGGGTTTATCATCTGATAAGTGGACCCCACATCAGCTGTCTCGCTCTGTTGACTCGCAGGTTGATTTGAGTCTGCAGTGTGATAATTTGCCCTTGCCTTATTTCTTTCTCATTGCTGGCCCAATTATAACTGTTTTCAGTACTTGGTTACTGTGAAGTGGGCCCTAGAACTTTCTCCAAAGGAGACTTGTTGCCCTTGTCACTGGGGCTATTCATGTGTGTGCTACCTAAAAACGTCAGTGATCCTGCCATGACAGTGCCCCATGTAAATATTTTTTCTTATTCAAAGATAATACATTTTTGAAGAAAATACAAAACTAAATAAGAATTACCACCCAAAGGTAACTTGCTAAATTTTGGTATATATTACTCCTCAAATTTCCCCACATCTATGTATATATTTTTCATATAGTCTATATAAATACTTTTTTTTTTAAAACGGAGGGCTCATTTTACACCTGTAGTTTTTAGCAATCTTTTTCCTCTTAAAACTGTCTTCCATATCATTAAATGCTTTCTACATCATTTAGTAGTAAAATTATTAAGCAAAACCTCTATTAAAGTTGTTTCGCACCTCTGCTGTTGTAAACAGTTCTATGATGAGATATAGCTAATTCTTTGTGTACGTTCTTAAATACTATATTTTCTCCTTTTCTTCCTGGTTGCTTTTTTAATTTTTAAAGTAATATACGTACATGAGAGGAGTAAATAAGTTGCTCTCCCACCCCCTCATCCGTAGCCTCATGATTTCCTTAGGATAAGTTTCTAGAATTTTAATTGTTGGGTCAAAGGGTATATAAAATGCTAATAAATCATTTGCCTTTTGAGAAAGGTTATATAAGTTTATTCTCTTACCAGTAATGCAAAACTTCAGTGACACTGGATATTATCATTTTTCAGATTTTATCTTTTTTTTTTCAGATTTTATCAATTTTACAAGTAAAGAAAGTCTCATTGTTTTTAATTTGTATTTTTTAATTATCTGTGAAGTCAAGCATTTTTTATTTTTTAAGATTTTATTGGGAAATTGGGGGAGGGAACAACGTTGGGGAATCAGGGAAGGGGAACAGACAAGTTGCTGTCCTTTTGTTCTTGTGGGGGACTGTTGCTTCACTGGCCTATGTTGGTATTATCATTGCGCTCTTCCTGGATGAGGCAGATTGGTCGCCGGCCACTGGACAGCCACTCATGGCGGCTCTTGGCAGCTTACTCCAGCTGCCAACCACTCACGGTAGCTCACGGTAGCTCATGGCAGCCCATTGCACTGCAGCACAGGCTGCAGCCTATGCCGTCTCTGGCGACTCACAGCAGCCCAGCTCCAGGTCGAGCTGTTGTTCACCATTTTAGCTGTAGAGGGCGCAGCGTCAGTGGCCGTCATGTGGGATCTGAACCAGGACCCTGCTGCTCAGAGCTGGTGTCCTAAGCCAACTCCTAACCAATGAGCCACTCGGCCAGCCCTCAAGCATCTTTTTTATTTACTTATTGACCATTTGACTATTATTTTGTAAATTGACTGTTTTATGTTTTCCCTATTTTTTCCGTAGATGTGTTTATTTTTTCTATTGATTTATAAGAGATTTGCGGGGAGAGGTCAGGGTTTAAGAATACTAACATTTGTGTTGCCATTTACATTACGTATATTCACCTCAGTTTTTTGTCTTTTATTTGTGTTATTTTTAATTAAAATATTATTCATGGTTAAAGAAGATTTAAAAAGCTAAAAATGAAAGACTACAGTCAATGCTGTAGTTAGGAAATATGCAATTCTTCCTATTGATTTAACAATAGAAAATTTCTATTTACTCCTTGATATAAAAGATGCAAGTTTGGCTTACCGTTTTCTGTTTGCCTCTCATTCTACTAAAGTTGAGATTTTTAAAAAATTCTCTTATTTACCTTTACGACTTGAAATAGTGCACCTAATCCTTTATATCATTACCATTCAACGGCATCACTTTATAAAATAAGAATGTTAGCACCTCTGCCCTTTCTGCCCTCCATTCACTCGTTTGCCCATCTACACCAGGGGACGCTGAGCGCAGAGCTTTTCCAAAAGCTTCCCTCTCTGTATCTACACAGGACTGGCATCCATCTCTGCTGCTCTTTCATCCTGATTCATCTTTCCACCTGCTCTCACCTGCTCCCTGTCTTCCAGAAAGACTCCTTTCTGCCATCTGCCTTCCTCTTCTGTTTCAAGTTTTCCTCCTTGTACCTCTGTCTTTTCAGTGGGTTCTCAGGAAGATGAAAGGCAAATGTGCCTAACCTGCCATCTGAAACTAACCTTTATGGTGGCTTTGGATATATAGAATTTAAAAAGTTTTTCTGTAATCAAACCTACAAATGATTTCTTTTGTTCTACCTTCAATGCCATGTTTAGAAAGCCCTTCTTCAGTTTAAGATTTTCTTGAAGTACTTCTATGAATTCTTTCTTACGTTTAAATCTTTATTAATTTCCAGAATTTATTTTGGTGGATGGAATAGTTTAGAGATCTTTTTTGTAAGTGGTTAGCTAATTGCTCTGGTATCATTTTTTAACTAATCCAAAATCTTGAAGTACCACCTTTTATTAAATACTTATTATAAGTGCTTACATACATTTGAGTTTCTGAACTTTGTTTCATTAATCTGTCACTTATCAATGCTGGTGGCAAACTTTGAATTGTTCTGATTTCAGAATTCATTTTAATACCTGAGGACAAGTCGCTCCCCTACCGCTCATCATTGTTATTTTGCAAAATATTCTTAGCTGGTTTCTTTTCCCTTTGGCAGAAAGAAAAGTTTTCTGTGTTATTATACATTTTGAATAAGGTTGCAGCAGGTAGCCTGTCTCTTAGCTCTTCTTCAGTATTTTTTTCCATCCGGGAGGGGAAGTAGAACTTTTATGTTACACTAGTCCCCTGTCCCACCTAGATTTTCTTTTTTCTCTCACGCCCAAGACTAGGATTGAGAAGTGCAGTGCTTTGCAATAACTCTAATCCTCTCTGAGCCTGTGAACATACACCTTCACTGACATTTCTCTGTAGTAACTTGGAGCCAAAAGGAAAGTAGTCACTTAGCCAGATCAACACTGCAGGTGTGCTTCAACTACCTGGCACCTGCCAGTACCTTCCAGCACCTAATCTGCCCTCCCTATCTCTGGCAATCTCCCCCAGTCCCCATCCCTGCCTCCCTCAGGAATGTGTAGGTGACCTTGAGGCCATTTCACCGGTTCCCTTCCCATCCCGTCTGCCAACATGCCTTTGACCGTCCCTCCCAGGGTGTCAGCACAGAAAGTTCCTGACCTCTGTGCTCAGACAGAGCTGGACACCTGGCAATTCAAGAAGTACTTACTTAATTATACTTACACAGAAACATTGCAGAGTAAACATGACTCATTCCAGCCAGCAAAATGAGTACTTGTTTCCTGGCAGGAAGGATGCCAGGAAACCTATGCTGTGGAGTCTCCATGGGCACAGAGCCTGTGTTTGAGGTAGATAAAATTTCAGCCGTCGGAAACTCACTTTCATTGACTATTTCGTAAACATACTTACAGCAAAATGAAAAATGGTCACTGTTGCACAAATCTCTATCAGAAGCCAAGGAGAGCAGAAACTCTCTTAACACTATTTCTTTTTCTTTTTACATTTGCTATATTAGCCCCATCCTTCTTTTTGATTATTTAACAAAAAATTGAAATGTTAAAAATTAATGTTTTCTGTGGAAGATACTTTATTGAAACTCTATTCCAGTGCTACCCAACAGAAAAAGAAATGCAAGTCACATATATAATTTAAATTTTCTAATAGCCACATTAAAAAGTTTTTAAAAACCAGGTGAAATTGATTTTAACGTATTTAACCCAATATATCCAAAGCAATATTATATCAGTCACTATTTATATAGTCAATATAAAAAATGTTGAAATACTTTAAATCTTTTCTTTCTTTGAAATCTGGTGTGTGCTTTACACTTAATAGCACATCCCAATTTGCACTCGTCACATTTCATGTACTCAATGTGAGATCATCTTCCTTCTAAATTTTGGATTATCTTACTTTGTCCTTGTACTGAAAATAGCCATTTCTAGGAGTTCTTTCCTCTAGAGGTGCTTGTCTAGAACCTCTTGGAAACGTTTTCAAAATTTGCATTCCTGTCTGAATCCCCACTAGATCTCCTGAGGTAAAAATCTGTGTGTGAGAACCTAGACATGTGTATTTTGAAAAAGGTACACAGGTAATTCTAACAAGTGCCTTTAATTAAAAACCACTGAGCTAGTCCAGTTTGTTTGTTTGTTTGTTTTACCTATGACTAAACATGTCCGATAATGGAAAGTAACGATACTGACCTGAATCTTCCAATAACGAACCTGGCATCCTTGTTGCCATACCACGCTTGCCATCATTTCTAACATGCTGGATAAGACGGCGTACTGATATTGTATGCAGATTTTCATGAACAACAAAGGGACTGGCAACAAAAGTGATTTTCAGGTTAATCGTTAGATGACCATAATGGTACGTGTGCAAGTGTATGCACACACACATTGTCAAAATACTGTTGTTAACTGAAGTTGCATTGTGATGGGCATGAGTATGGATTTTATAGATACTTCCATTCTCTTGGTGTCTTTTAGACATTAACATTAGTCTATAACTTTATGGACTGCTATTTTGGAACTGCTTTTAAAAATCTATATCAAAATAGCAGTCTAATCTATTGTAATTATTTTAAAGTATCTCTGGACATATCATGACCTAATATAAAAGTTCTTCAGGCTATCAATTTTCAAAGTGTGAAAAACACATTCAACTCTTGGGTTTTTAGTTTAAAATTTCATATCTTTAAATTAGTGATGAGACTGGCAGTTGTCAGTAGGCAGTATGGTTGACTACTCTGTAATTTTATGAGGATTCTTTATAAGGTGAGTCACAACAGTTTTCTTCTCTTTCTTTCCCATGTAGCTGACAAGGGCTGCACACGTACCTCACTGAAAGATAATAAATCTCAGCGAGGTCATCCAAAGGTAATGCCAGGATTATTTTAGAGAAGTTGAAGATATGGAGAAAAATATTTGCTTTCTAACACTAATTTTGTATGAGGTGACTAAACTTAAAAGATTATCAAACAGTTTTATTTAAGGCAAGTGAATTTAACAATTATTTTCATAGTTATTGCTATCTTTGCTTATTAAAAATCAGCTTAGGTCTATAGAAATTGCAAGTAATTAACATGGCCTATTAAATAAAATAATGGTATCCATAGTGCCCTACAAATAACTACTCAACTTTTTAAAAGCATTTTAAAGTTCTAGACTGTTTAAACAGATTTTGAACAGTAATCGGGATGGTTATATGGCTCCCAGTTGAAAGAGTCTTGAGTTTATTATCTATTGGGTTGTCGGAAAAGTCATGGCACATTTTTGCAATGAAAAACATAGAAAAAAATACGTCATGACTTTTCCGACAACCCAATAGATTCCTGTTTTTTTAAGACTGTTTTTTTTTAGAGTAGTTTTAGTTTTAGAGCAAAATTGTGAGGAAGGTACAGAGATTCCCACATCCTCCTGCCCTCACACATGCATAAGATCCCCCATTATCAACACTCCCCACCAGAGTGGGACATTTGTTAAAATGGATAAACCTATGTTGACACATTATCATCACCCAAAGTCCATAGCTCATGTTAGGATTCACTCTCAGTGTTGCTCCTTCTACAGGTTTGAACAAATGTCTAATGACGGATACACGTCATTATAATATCATACAGAGCAGTTTCATTGCCATAAAAATCCTCTGTGTTCATCCCGTCCACCCCTGCCAGCCACTGATCTTTTTGCGGTCTCCATGGTTTTGCCTCTCATTCTTCTTTTATAGATGAAAAATTCAGACTGAGCTCCAGAGAGATCAAGAGATTAACTGCAGGTCACACAGAGATTCCTTTTGGTGCCACCGTCTTCTGACTCATTTTACTGACTTTTCTTTTTCACTGGCTCTGATGAATTTTTGGTGTTAGAATGTAATAGCACATTAAGATGTGACTTGCTATAACAAAATGATTAAAAATATTTTGAGATCTATCTATATATAGGACCTATAAAGACAAAAGTATGCCTCAGTGTTTCAAAGTTTCATCTCTTTCCTTCTGTTTGTCTACCATTGGGCATTAAATAGAGAATGATTGTTTCTTCAAAACTAGGGTTTCTTATGACTGAATACAATATCCAAATTTTTAAAATACTTTTTATGGAAAATACTAAAATTTGGGACCACAACCCTGTTTTTCCCTTTTAACATACTTGATCACTTCAGGAAAAATTCCACTTTAGGTAAGTGTATATAATCGTATATGTGGGAAGTACAGGTAGCTCTTAATTGACTTCTAATATATTAACTAAGAAAAACATACATATTAATAATTTTGAATTGACCAAATGATAAACAGAAAACTCCCTGTTTGGAGTGCTCTGATTATTCTTAGTCTTCAAGATCCTTAATCTAAATAAGAAAAAATATGATTTTTCTTTTTAGGTTCTCTTCATATCCAGTGGCATTTTTCCTTGAATGCTGTACAGTGTTTTTATCGCAGAATCAAAACTGCTAAACCTGAGCTTCAGCCGCGTGTGCTATTCAGGTTTCCCTAGTGAGGAACTGCCCCCCATAAACCTGGGAGTTAGTTAGAAGCTAAGCAATTGGCATTTGAGAATGTCCAGGACGACTAGGCTGAAAGCTGGCAGGAAAAAAGATCTATGATTTCTATGGCAGTGTTTGTACAACTGGTCAGGCGGTGAGCAGTGGTCTCTAATACAATTGAACTGTGATGGACAAATATGAAATAATCATACCTTGTCTTAGAAGAGTTCCAGACTAATATTTCTATTAGGTACTGTACTTTCCCATCAAAGAAGCCTGTTTGCACATATCCAGAAAATGATAATTTGATAACTGTGTGGTTGGTGATTATTTCTTAGTAATTTTTGAAAGCCTGCCAACCAAAAAATTTGTAATAAAATTCAGTCTTATAAAATTAAGAGTAAATTGCAAAAATACAACTGTTTCAATAAATATTAAAGCACTGATAAGCGTATAATACCTCAAATCTGGTTGTTTTTACCCACTTTAGCTTTGAAAGCCTTTTTTTCTCCTTAAATGCATTACATGAACATCCTCTCCAATTATTACTAAAAAGGATTATTTATAATTATTTATAGCAACTTTAATTTTAGGCTGAGGGCTTTTAGCTAAGTTGAAATGGAGTCTTCCGCTATGTGTTTCTGAAATGTTGACCTCTGTACTTTACTTGTATCCTTGACTTTATAAAGTTAATATAGGGCCTTTTCTATTGCTCCAGGCAAATTTGTTAAACCTCAAACAATCTCTTGGTTTGCAAAAAAAGATCAGGATACCCCTGAAAATAACACACAACCCAATATTGTTTAATTTTTTTGTAAATCATAGCTAAAATGTCTTACAATACTATATCCTTTAATCTTGTCGTTTTAATAGAAGTTCAAGTGTTGTTTCCTTTAGACAATAAAGTTCAGTTCAAAAGACAGAGTAATTACAAAGCTCTTTAAAAACCCTTAAAAGAGCCCACATAGTGATAAGTATTTCAGGGTTGGATTTTGATAACCTAAAACGCTTTATTTTGAGAAGCGATTAACTTGTGGTGTGACCCAGATCACTCTGTAAGGTCGTTGGAGCTTAAGCCTTATCTCGCACTAGGCTGCCCCTCGGGACACAAAGCGTGTTCCTAGAGAAAGAGCAAGATCTCACAGTGTGAATAAATCAAGCGTGCCGGGGCTTGAGGGCACTAAGAAAACACCAAATTTTAAGAAATCTTCAAACAGAAAAGGGACAGATAGACCCAGATGAGCCCTCAGGAAAAGTGAAATGCATGGTACGAGTACACATTATGAACACTCTCAGGAGAGCTGTTCCAACCAGGCATCCAAATCAGTTCTCAAGACTGCTGGAGAGTCAGATTACTGGCGCTTGGCAGCTGAGAGTGGAGATTGCCTTGACGGAATCAAGCAGTAACCTGTGGACCTTGCCTTTCATTTGCTCCCAAACATACAGCTTTATGGATTTTTTTTTCCCCACTACATTCCTTCCAGCCCCAGTAGTTGGACAGCAGTTTCCAAAATGTTATTCAACACCTCTCTAATACCAGAGGCAGTACGAGCACATCCTGGCACCTAGCCCATGGTCGTACTTCAGGAATACACTGGCTGCCTCGGTGATGGCCAGACGCCAGTTCATGTAGCCAAGTTGTGGTTTGGACACGTGGACCCGTTCCTGTCTGTAACCCTATCACAACTGCCTGCTTTCTTTCTCCTCCACCAGAATCTAAGCTCCAGAAGGCAGATGCTATGACTTACCTCTGCTACCTCCAGAGCTGAGTCCACCAGGGACACATTAGGTACACAAAGAACCTTAGTTGACGAAGGAGCAAAATCCAACTCTCTAAAAGGTTCTGAATTAGCCCCCTCAAGCCTCTGTTTTTCTCTTTTTAATACGCACAAGTCCTCGGGGAAGTGGATATAGGAAGGATCAGAGCTGCTAGCTGGGGGACGGCCCGTTGCTGACCTGCCACCCGAGAAATCCTGGATATGGAACCTCCTTGGGCTCAAGGTCTTTCAAGGATCCTTCTGACAGTCCCTTGGGCACTCAACTGGTGGGCTCCTAAACAGCGTTCTAGAGTTGGTCCTAGGGCTGGAATTACAGTTCCAGCAGCAGTGATATTAGTATCTGTCTCTAGCTATAAATAGTAATCTTATGTTTAAAACAAAAAGCAAAACAAAAAACAAAAAAGTGTGAATATTTCTCTGGACAGTGGTACTAAGACGTAAAATTAAAAGATGCCTAAATCTTCATTTATAAGAAAGTTAAAATTACATGAAAATGAAATAGATATACAGATAAAAATTCAGGAAGTAAGGTCACTTAATTATAGAAAATTTCATAATGCTTTAGGTTTAACTGTCATTGATAGGGTGCCAATCTCAATACTTCTTCAGGTATGTGATACAGTAAAACTTGACCTTTCTGAAGTATCTAAGAAGTTCATTTCTAGTTAAAGAAATGTTAGAATTATAGCACCACATAAAAACTACAGCTCTTTTTTTTTTTTTAAAGATTTTATTGGGGAATTGGAGGAGGGGAACAGTGTTGGGGAATTGGGGAAGGGGAACAGCCAAGTTGTTGTTCTTCAATCTTCGTTGTGGAGGGTGCCAGTCGCCATCTGGCTTCCCGTACGCAGCTTGTGGCCTCTAAGCGCAAGGTGCTGTGTTCAATGATGTAGCCACCATCCCATGCGGGAGTCGAACCAGCAGTCTTGTTGTTAAGAGTGCACGCTGTATCCACTGAGCCATCTGAGTGGCAGCTTAGCTCAAGGTGCTATGTTCAGTCTTAGTAGCATGTGGGCGTAGCCCACCATAGAACAGGCAATCGTATTGTTACACCAGCTGAGCCATCCTGCCACCTGTTGGCAGCTCAGCGACAGCTCAGCTCTGGCACAACGTCCCTGGCCTATGTGGGAATTGAACCAGTGGCCCTGTTGCTCAGAGCTCACGCTCTTAAGCTAACTGTTGACCAACTGAGCCACTTGGCTGGCCCCACTACAGTTCTTTTTTGACAATTATTTTGAAACTATTGTGGTAATTAGGATTGGGCTAGACAATATCAGCTGTTTTTTACAAACATTCGGTTCTTTGAGACTGGCTTTAATGATTACTGAGAATGATGTTTATATGTTGTTTCTATGTAACGTGGTTCAGTATGTTAACTTTTCCTTCCTGAAACATTTTTTCGATCACTGATTTACTTTAGCAAACAGTTCATAAAAAGTGCAAAGGTAAACTTAAACCTTGTAACTAATCAACAATCCCCAATCAGTAGAATCTAAATAAATGAATTATACATTTTACTTTAATTAAAAAAAATACCATTTTCATTTCCTGTGGCAATAGTTCATTACTTTGTCCTACTAATAACTAATAAATATCTGATATTTATAAGAATGTAAGGTTGAGGGGAAAAGCATGTTTTAGGTCTTGCATTTTAAAACAGTTTTCTACAAAAGAAAAAGAAAAACTACCAAAATTACCTTGCATAGCCTTCTTATTTAAGTTGCATTTACTGTCTGCATTGCCCGAAGATTCAGTTCTTAGAGCCTTCTGCCTTTCATTGCCTAAATGATAGGAGAAGGTGGTTTTGCCTTTTATATTTTTCCTCAAACCTTCATATCCATATACACTTCAAGACCCACAGTGAGGATGAAATTTAATACACATTGAACTTCTGTGCAAATTTGGTGAGGCACAGATATTTCTCAGCCTGACTTCATTCTGTCGTTGCGGATTTTGCTGATAAACTTGCAACCTTGCTTATAAAAGATTGTCCCCACGGTTAGATGCTCTATCTTAAAGGGGGAAAAAAAATGCTAAGGGTGGTGACAGTTGTTTATAAAATACCATCATAAAGCCAACAGGCTCCAGAGAGTTCTCTGATTAAATTTTATAATAACCTTAATTTCTCTGACTGAATCACTTCATTAAATTTTCTCCTGGCTTTTGGAGACAGGGTAGGAAGACAGATTTAAATTCCAATACCATATGCTACTCATTGGGCTTGGCAGAGTTTCTTAAAAAGTTTAAATGATAATAAAGATAGATTACAGACTAAGGTTTATCCTCAAATCTTAGCATAGATGTTTTCTGTAGATTAGAAGTCATTTCATTTATGAATGAAATATGGCTTCTGATACTGAAAAAAAAAAGAATCTTATTCATCTGCACCACGCTTAGAAGGTATTATTAGAATTTGGGAGTTGGGTAATTTTATTCTTACTACTTCTCTAATTGAATAAATCTGAGAAAGGTTTTCTGAAAGCTAAAAAGATTTATCTTAAAATAAATTTGAGAGCATTTTTTTTAATAGAGAACAAGATATTGTATACTTAGGTAAAATTCCCCCTGAATATTTTATATTTTGTTTCCTTTGCTATAGAAACAACATCTAGCAATGGCCTTTGAGAAGGAGTGTGTGTGTGTGTGTGTGTGTGTGTGTGTGTGTGTGTTTTAAAGGAGGGCTATTTGAAAGAAATTCTATACACGTACTCTACAAAGAACAACTTGGGCAAGTCTCTCAGATTTCCTGTTTCTTTTTAGTTTGGGCATTACTATTCACGTTGTGTTGATTGTAGAAGGATTAATTGTATCCAGTACAAATAATAATAGTAAAATAAAATTTCTGCTCAGAGTTCATTGTAAATATTAAGATATTTTAAGTAGAGAGTGAAAAGCATATGTATACTTCTAAATTGTGGCAGTTGTCCAGTGCTGTCATTCATACATTCATTGATTCATTTTATTCAACAAACATTTGCTGCCCCCCTGCTGTTTCTAGCCCTGTGCTAGACGCTCAGTAGTCAAAGATGAGTGAATCATGGTCCCTCGCTTGAGGAGCTACCAGCTTCCAAATGTTTGGTCATTTTGGTTGTTTTATTTTTAATTCTTTTCATCAACATCTGTCTTTCTGCAAATCTGCTAGGTACTGAGAATATAGCAATAACAGGACAGGTATAGTCTTTTCCTTTAGGGAGTGATTCTTCAGCCCAGTAATAAAAGTCAATATGAATAAAGTGAAAAAGCAGCCGATACTAAACTGAACTTTTCAAATAGAGTAGCGCTCTCAATCATATAAGTATAGAGACATAATCCTAATTAATAAATGAAATAAAATTACAGGCTTTTATAAAAAAAATAGACTTTAATTTTTTTAGAGCCGTTTATGTTCACAGCAAAATTGAGAGAAAGATACAGAGATTGCCATATAGCCCATGACCTCCCCCATATGAGTAGTACATTTGTTATAATGGATGAAGCTATAGTGACACATTATTACCCAAAATCAATAATTTATATTATGGTCATTCTTGGTGTTGTATATATTCTGTGGATTTGGACAAATGTATAATATGATGACACCCATCTACCATTATAATGTCATAATAGAATAGTTTCTTTTCATTCCTTCCTCCCCCTGCCCCTGGCAGCCACTCACTCACCTTTTCACTGTCTTTATGGTTTTGCCTTTTCCAAAATGGCATACAGTTGGAATCATGCAGTATGTAGGCTTTTCCAACTGGCTTCTTTTGCTTACTAATACGCATTTAAGATGCCCCAATGTCTTTTCATGGCTTCATAGCTCATTTCTTTTTAGTACTGAGTAATATTCCATTGTCTGGATGTACCACAGTTTATTAACCTACTAAAGGACATTTTGGTTGTTTCTAAGTTTTGGCAATTATTATGAATATAGCTGCTGTTAATATCTGTGTACAGGTTTTTGTGTGGAGATAAGTTTTTTTAGCTGTTTGGGGTAAATACCAAGGAGCATGATTACTGGATTGTATGGTAAGAGGCTGTTTCATTTTCTAAGAAACCACCACACTGTCTTCCAGTGTGGCTGCACCATTCTTCATTCCCACCAGCAGTGAGTGACAGTTCCTCTTGTCCAACAGCCTCACAAGCCTCTGGTGGTATCAGTGTTTTGGATTCTGATCATTCTCACAGGTGTGTAGTGGTATCTCATTGTTTTAATTTACATTTCCCTGATGACATATAATGTGGAGCATCTTTTCATGTGTTTATTTGTCATCTATATATCATTGTTGGTGAGGTGCCTGTTAAAGTCTTTAGCCCATTTTTTTAAATTGGGGAGGATTATTTTTTTAAGAGACTAATTGAAGTTAGGAACCACCAACAGAGATACCAAAACTACATTCTAAAATAGCAGCCAGCCACTAGACTCAGACTTGGGAAGTTCTTTACTTAACATTTGACTTATTGAGAACTTCAATATTTTAATAACAATTTAGTAGTATTAACTGTTAAATTGACTATTGTAACTTTATTTGCAAAATGTAAAAAGCAGATACCGGTTTTAAAATCCATCACTGACTCATGTTGGCAAGTTTTGCTGTCACATCAGGCTTTATTATGTAGGCAAGGATGTTAATTAATTGCAGTTACCTCAATGGTGTGTCATTCAGATTTATTTGACTCCACCCACTCTTTAATTCCTGCTGTTCAAAGAGATCGATCTCCTGATCTTAAATTTTAGCATGAGTCATACAAGAGCCAGACACTTTATTTTCATTACTCTATGCTTCATACACGCTCCTCAAACTATCTGTGCTGAAGAACCACATTTGGTTTTTTGCTTAGTTTTTTATTTCTATCCAGTCACAAGTCAGTGCTTCTATACAATACAATATGGGTCAATTGGTAAAAGAATGAAAAATTTAAAAACATACAAAATATTGGGTTGTCGAAAAAGTCATGACGTATTTTGTCTATGTTTTTCAAAGGTCATTTATTTATATAAAGAACAAAGATCAATCAGTGATATATTGCCTGTTTTGTTCGATAACATTTTGCCATCTTTCAGTGAGCTTCATAATTCCTTGTTCATAGAAGGACCTGCCTTTATTAGAGAAAAAATGAACAAGTGTCTGATTTACAGCTTCA
>NW_017731377.1:5417612-5434158 GCF_001890085.2 Hipposideros armiger | reverse complement strand
GCTAGAATTGTCAGCGTCAAATGACATAGCAATAACATAGATGCGAATGACTCTAGTACTTCCAAAAATGAACTAGTGCCATCTGTCGCAAACATGCGTCATGACTTTTCCAACAACCCAGTAAGCCCTAATTAGGTTCAGAAGACATAAATTAAGCTATCAGATTGCTTTAAAGTTTCTAAATGCTGCCTTTTTACCTCTGTACCTACCTCTTTATGGATCCGTAACCCAGTTCCCACAGGGTCTCTGTGTTACAGCATTAACACATGCTTAGCAGCTCCTCAATAAAGTTTGCTTGAATGGAGCATTTGTTTCACAATATGGTCTCAACATTATTGTAATAATCTATATCCCATCCTTTTGTTTGGTATTGATTTGTTCTAAAATCAGCTATTTTTTAAGTTCTGGATATGAAAGAGTCAACGTTTTTATATGCTGAACACGTCTTTAGAAAGTTTAAACTACCCTTACCTCTTAATCAATTACATTTAAATAGGACTTTTATGTAAAATGTTCCAGGCATTATCTCATTTGATCCTCTTGACAGCTCTGTGAGGCTGGACACTTGTTATTTTCTGCGTTTTACCAGTGAGTTAACTGCGATGTACCAGAGATTCTATAGCTAACTAGTGAAAGACATGGGCTGGAAACTGAATTCCTGACTCCAATTTTAAAGCAGAGAACAATCCCCTTCTATCATTGACCTGTATAATGTTTTAAATAAAATTGCTACTAAGGTCCAAGCACCAGACTGCTAGTTTCTGGCCCTGTATCTTTTTTGGCAATAGTAATATAATTTTTCTCACAGTGAGAATCATTCCTTTATAAAAAAGTAACCCATCCTGGCCTTAGCACTTCTCTAAATCAGCTCCAGAAACCACCAAATACTCTTTTAACACTCAACATCCATCCTTCATCCCATGATTTTCTGGTGAAGAAAGGTACTCGCTTTCTGAGCGTGCTCCCCATCTGTTCCAGCAGCCTGCCCTCTGTATGAAGCCGGAGGCAGAAGGGCTGCCTGCTCTGTTAATCCCTCGTTCACAGGGATCCACTTCCCCCTGTTTGTTTGGACCTATGGATGCAAGGGCTGAAATATGGTGTCACTGACAGCTGCCTGCACATACCTGCCCCTGGTGTATGTCCTCCTTTGTGTGAGGGAGTGAGTCCTTTTAGCAAAAGACATGACGGCTTTTTTTCATTTGAGTTAGGTCAGGCTGTATACTGTTTACAAGATATTTGTTATTTTCCTGGAGGTATATCTCTGGTCTTCATTTTTATTGGATGATCTCGAAATACTTTCAATATGTCTGTTTTATGGTTTTTAAAACTTAATTATTTCTCAGTGCACTGAATTTTGGCACTCAGCAACATAATTTCTTTGCTTTACCATATTTTCTAAACAGGAAATGAAATGCTTTAAAATTATGCACATGTCAAGTGTACTTGAATATGTGGTTAAAAGACAATATAATAAAAAATGACCTCAAAACAAATGCGAAAATCCAGCCATTCCTTTTCGTTCCTTTTTTCTAATTTACCGTGTATGTCGGCTGCTTTGGAGAGAAATCAAGATAAGGACTTTTAATTTGATTTCCTTCATTTAAAAAATTTAATTAAAAAAATTTTAGATTTAACTCCCCTTAAAGAAGTATCTTGAAGGTGAACTGGGAGCAGGTGTAAGTGGGAGAGATGAGTAGAGAATAAAGTGTAATAAAGGATTTGTTCTTCTTTTGAAAAGACGTGCGTCTTCACGTACAGCACTGCGCAGGGCATGACTTAGGCTTCCACCTCAGGAATGTCTCACTGTAGACAATGTCATAGGACATAATTTTCTCTTCTTTGCGTTTAAGTGATTGATAATTGAATTCACTGCATCTTGTGTTTTGTGCTTTTTAAAAAAAATTGACTAAATTTGGGTTTGGTTTGGTTTTTAATGTTATCTGAAGTTTGCTTATGTCCTCAAATGAAAAATATTCCTAGCTGTGTCTTGTGCGTGAACCTTCAGCTTAATTCATTTGTGGTTACAGGTGTTATTTCTCTGAGCCGTCTCGCAAGTGTGCTTATTATGTATTCTCTCTTTGTTTTATCATTAAATTATGTACAGTGATGTCTTCGGCAATCAACAAACTTACAGCTCACTGCGATGTAGAATCACTTTAATGGAAAAAATACTCCCATTATTATAAAAACTGTTTTCAAATGGGTCAATAAATCATTTTTAAAACAAGTTTAAAAGGAAACTTAGCAATTTTTTAAAACTATATACAAACATATGCTCAATATAGGAAATAAGGAAAACCATGAGATAAGAAAAATTATCTAAAATCTCAACAGTAGTGACAGCTAACTATTGGGTTGTTGGAAAAATCATGACGTATTTTTTTCTGTTTTTCGTTGCAAAAATGCATCATGACTTTGCCGACAACCCAATACTATTTTTTTTCCTAAGAACAGAGCATAGGGCCCTTCAACTTTTTTTTTTTTTAAACTTTATTGGGGAACTATGTGTTTTTTTCCAGGACCCATCAGCTCCAAGTCAAGTCGTTGTTCTAACCACCTGAGCTAACCGGCGCCCCTAACTACTACTTTTAACTTTCTAGTCGTTTCTATGCCTTTTTTTTCATATTTGAGATCATATGATATAATCAGTATGTATAGTCAATGTATGTAACCTACTTTAAAATTTTTTTTTTCATTTTTATTGGGGGACTTGGGGGAAGGGGAACAGACAAGTTGCTGTCCTTTTATTCTTCAGTCTGGTTGTGGAGGATGTTGCTTCACTGGCCCATGTTGTAACCTACTTTTTAAAAACTAATATCGCAAGAATTTTCCACAAGAATTATTTTTCTTAAACATTTTTAGTTATATACTATTCAGTTGTGTAAGTACAGCATAATTTTCATGACTGTTCTCTCACTACAGACATTCTGTTTGTTTCTAGCATATTTGCTGGTGTATACTGCAGTGAACATTTATGCATAATGTCTTTTCTTAATTAGAATTATCTCCCTAGAGTATGTTCCCAGTTCTGAAATTTTGTAATCAGAAGGAATGAATGCTTTTAAAGATTTTGATACAAACAGCCAGATGGTTCTACAAAGAACTCTACCACGTTATACTGTTTGTACTTTATTTTGCTAGAAGACCCAAGATCTTTGTCACCCTCCAAAGGTTAAGAACCACTGATGCATGTTTATAGAAAGAGATTTTATGTTTCTTGAGGTCATTTTGTCTTTTAGCTTTCTAGAAGCCTAGCAACACGCATAGCCTGAAGTAGATGTGTGAAAAATTTTGTTGAAAATACGGCCTTAATGAGACCTACATGTGATCGCAACTCAGGATGCCCTTTAGGAATACCAGGGTGTCTCAGGGAGAGGAAATGGTACTAACTCTTTCTTAGTGTCCATTTGAAAAACCTTGTGTTATTTAATTCATATTTGTCAGTGGCAGACAAGTGGATTTTTGAAAACCATTCTGTGTTTCTGTGAAATCAAAATAGCAAGCACAGAGGCTCAGTTTAATGTTCTTGTGTGCCAAGTGACTAACTGAAAATAACTTCCTATTTTCCTCTGTAGAAATAAAATCACATGAGATGAGTATACCATTCTAAGGCATATTGCATTTTCCTCCATCCTGATTTTCACCTAGGGTAGTGGGCCTCATAGTATGTTATTATTACTTTTTGAAGTACCAATTGGAAGTTTAGTAGTTTCAGAAGTTTAGCCCTTTCTGATCTATTTTATTACTAATTCTAGTTAATAGCATTGCATTGGTTTGAAAATAAAGAAAATTTTTATTGAAATGAACTTACTGAATTTGCCAGTGATTATAAGGTATATAGGTTTTTGCATTTTAAAGTTCCTAAGGATATTTGTCAATTTATATAGCTAAAAGTTATCAAAAACTTGTGGATGCCTCCCTGTCTGGAGAAGATAAAGGGGTTCAAAACATGGGCTCTAGATTCAGAGACCCTGGGTTTGCATCCTGCTCAGCGTATGGCTTTCAGCAAGTTAATTAACTCTGTGCCTCAGTTTTGTCATCTGCAGAATGGGATAATGATGGTACCCAGCTCAAAGGGTTATTGCAAGGATGAAAAGAGATACGTGGAATGCACTTTTTTTTTCTTTTTTTGTCTAATGCACTTTGAATGGTGCCTGTTACATTTGAAAGGTTAATCTACCTCCTCCTGACCCATCATCATCATTGTGGTCATCATCTTGGAAATCAGCATTCAATAAAACACTGTCAGTGATAAATTGATTTACTTCTGGGTTTTTGCTTTAGATAGATAGATGATTGATAGATAGATAGATAGTTAGATAGACAGACATTATCTTCCATTTTTCTTGTCAAGCCTTTGGGGGTTCTGTGCTAACTTTGCTAACTGCTAACGCTTTGATTGACACCTCAGCAGGCTGTCTTCGGTGTGTGCATGCCATAGCAACAGTGTGCCTCCTGTTCTGTTTATTCGTAGATACCAAGATAACTGTGTTGCAACCTTCCTTGTACAAGGTAAAAGAAGGAATGAAATCTTTTTAATGGAAAAACAGAAAAACCTGAATGACTTAGCAGTCATCAGAAGATTATGGCAAAATAAAACAGGTGTTTGGTTAGACTTGACCATTCCAAGTACTGTGCATAATATTTGCCAGAATTTCATCTTTAGTTACTAAGGCATATCAGATTTCAATTGTACCACTTTGGCAGCTCTTGTTTGACCAACTGAGGTTGGTTGGAATGTGTCAGAGCAGCTAAACTTAGCACATCTGATTGACTGGCTTCCCTCTGTTAATGAAGAGAGTTGCTTCCCGTTGCTCACCAGCTGCTGTGGTACTTTCTCCCAAAGGGCCAAAAAGTTTCTTGAAATGAGATGATCACCCCAATTGTTTATGAGGTGTTCCAGAAAGAAGCAAAGTATTATGAATGTAGTTTGATAAAATTAGAATATTGCTTCTAATTTCTAACAGGTAATGGTTAGCAAAATTAAGAAATGGAACTGGAAAGAAATGGAAAGTTAATTTTAAGTTAGCATCATATCTTTAATGTTCTCATATAAGTATAATCACTTTACTAAATGATAAATCAGAGAGTAAATTAGGGAAACACCCTGTATTATTCGCTATGAAAGAAGTGTCTTGATATGCTACTCCCGATTCTCCTTTGTATGTCAGAGTGAGCATCCTCATGTATCCTAAAAAACAGATGAGGGGCAGCCTGTTAGCTCAGTTGGTTAGAGTGCAGTGCTCATAACACCAGGGTTGCTGGTTCGATCCCTGCATGGGCCACTGAGCTGCGCCCTCCACAACTGGGTTGAAAACAGCTACTTGACTTGGAGCTGATGGATTCTGGAAAAGCACACTGTTCCCCAATTAAAAAATAAAACAGACGGTAGTATTTGTGGATACATACTCTGTGAGGCGTTCCCCCCCACCCCCCTTTCCCTAAACGATACCTCTTACACCATGGAAGGAAAAATATGGCACTCTGGTCTTGTATATGGGCCACACGTCTGTGAAATGTGTAAGTTCCTCTGTGATGATGTAATTATCTTCTGCTATCTTCTTGGAGCCATTATTTGATAAGTTTTTGGTTAGAGTAGAATATCAGTGAAGCTATAGCCATGAACTTGGATGATGAATAACGTGGTTTTATTCCACAGCCACAGCAATACTTTTTGTCACAGAAAGGCAAGAATATTCTTTAGTGAGGGTTTTAACAGCTCAGAATTCACAGTACTACGTCAGTCAGAAGAGTCAGCTTAACACAGGACAGAAAACACTGTAGTCTTTACTTACGAGAGAAACTGATTTAATTTTTCGTGTAAAATTAGTTCAAAATGTTTTCCCCCTTATTTCACATGCTGTCAGGGGATATCATAACCTAATACATTGAAGAGCAAAAAAAGAAACCTTTGACAAGATGTTTACAGTGTCAGAATTGGCTGATTCTTTGGTGTAAATAGTTGTCAAAGACAGACTTTATAATGTGATGAAAAAGCAGAATAAAAAGCCATTAAAGTGTATATTAATTGGACATTTCTAAAACCCGTCAAGTTATTTTTTTATAAATTTCTAGAAAGTAGAAGTCATCATCAAGTAGGCCTAAGCCAAGTGTGTTAGCACTGTGGCTGAATGCTCAGGACTAGGAGTCACAGACCAGGGCTCAAGGCCTAGGTCAGTCACTTACTAATTGTGTGACATTGAACATTGTTATTTTGTCTCTCAAATCTTTGACTTCCTCACTACAAAATATGAGAATAAAATTATAGGACCTAACATAGGATTGTTGTGAGGACTAGAGTATGTAATGTACTTAACAGTGTCCAGTGACTACTTTTTTTTAATCAAACTTTTTGTTGCTGTCCCCACCAAGACCCATCTAAAGTAATATATAAGTAGACCCTCCTTTAGAAATATGGAATCCAGGAGACATCATGTTTCCTATCAGATAGGTATTTTTTTATATATGAGGTACGAATAAGGGAAATTGAAATGTCAGAGAATTTAGGAGAAAAGATATGTAATAGAAATTCTTACTGTGCAGAAGAAGTAAAAGATTATGTGTATGTAAGACTCTCCTCAACTAGAGCTTTTAATCTGGTTGGGGAAGACAAAACTAACACATAGACTGCTAGTTAAAGGATTATAAAAATATTAAGGAGCAGAAATTCATAAGAGGGAAAAATACCACTGGAACTAGAACAGATGGCAGGGACTGAATCTTTATAAATGGAATTGGAATTGAACCTAGAAAGAAGGGGAGGAAATCGGGGCAGTGCTGTAGGCTAAGGTTGATAGCAAACTCTAGAGTCAAGACTGAAAATGCTTTTTTGTTTTTTTTAATTTTTATTAAGTTTATTGGTGTGACATAGGTTTCAAATGTACCTTTCTATAATGGTCTCCTGAATGGGCCTGACTGACTATAAAGTCCTGGGAACAGCTTGATTGAGTAAAAATGGGTGACATTAGAAGGCCAGGCAAAGGATTTTGAATCTGCTGTGTTAAAAAAAAAGATGCTGAGCCTTTCAGTTTTTCAAAAGAAATCCCTAACTTGCACTGTGAAAGCAGTGTTTAACACAGGTAAGTCTGAGCAGTATGTGGAATAGATTAAAGGGGAGACGGTTAAAATAACTCAGACAGCAGTAGTGAGTTTGGATCCTGAGAATGAGAAAAATACCTGTGTCTGCACCAATTCCATCCTTCCTGTTACCAGAGGGGCCTCTCTCCTCCGGACCAGGCCACGCCCACCTGTGCTTTGGCTCCCACCCATCCCGCATTCTCAGGAACTTTGTACTTTTGATTACTCCTCTCACATGTATTTAAGTACCTCACCCTTGCCTTTCTTTAGAAATGACCAGGACTTTTCCATTAAAAACAAAACAAACAAACCAAAACCTCTCACTCCACCTCATTTCCTCCAGCTACCTCTCCATTTCTGTTCTTTCCCCAATAGGCAAACGTTTCACAAATGCTGTCTATTTTTGTTTGCACCATTTCCACACCTCCTCACTCCACACCTCAGCCCACTCCTGTCAGGCTCTTGACCCCATTATGGCACCAAAACAGCTCTCACTGACGTTACCAGTCAACCTCTCCTCCCCAGATCCAATCCTCACCTCATGCGGCTTCTGAACAGAATGTAACACCGTTGACCTTCCCTCTGTCTTGGACACACCATCTTTGTTTTTGGTTTGCTTCCTGCATATTGGGCCAGTCCTCTATCTTCTTGGTAGTCTCATCCTCCTCCACCAGTCTTTTAAGGGCTGGATTCCCTAAGGTGGGGTCCAAGGCCCTTTCCTCTTCTCACTGTATCATCTCTCCATAAATAGACTCATCCAGGTTCTTATGTCTGTTATTTTCTATGTAAAGATGTCTGTCAAATTTCTACTCTCCAGTCCCGATCTCTTCACTGAGATACATATTCTATGTTTCTACCTTCTCTTGAATATTTCAGAAGCACTTCAAACTCAGCATATCTAAAACGGAATTTGTTATCTTCAATTTCGGTCTTTTTCAGTGTTTCCTCTTTTTGTGAATAGCTCCAGTTGTACAAGTTGGAAACCTTAAAGCTATCCCTGACACTTCCGTCTCCTTCACCAGACATATCCAGTCCATCATTAAATTTCTGCATTTCCTAACTAGCCCTTATCCACTCTGCCTCCTTCCGTCTGTTCTCTTACTCCTCAGCCAGAAGACTTTTTTAAATGCTCCTGTCCCTTCCAGGAGCATTAAAACTATGAGCTGGTTTTTCACTGCTCTCATAATAAGACCAAACTCATTACCGTGGACACCAGAGCCTGCGTGGTCTGGCTGCTACCTAATCTTCAGCCTCATCTGGCACCAAGGCCCCCTGACTACCCTCCAGCCACATTTAGTGCTTCTTACATACCATAGGCCTTCTGGCTGTAGGGACTTTGCACAAAATGTTGTCTACCTGGAATAATGTCCCCTCCTCTCTTTACCCAGTTAGCTTCTCATCCTTCAGATCTCTACTCAATAATTCTCAAGGAAGCCTTCCCTAGCTTCCTAGATTAGATCAGCCCTCCTGAAATGCTCTTACAGCACCATATTTGTGTGATTATTTGATGCTATGTCTCCCCCACTGGACAGAGAGCTCCACGAGAACAAGTTTGTGTTTGCTCATCCTTGTATCCTTGTAGCGTGGTACGGAGTAGGTAGTCAGTACATACTTGTCAATCCATCAGTTAGCCATTTTAAAGGAATGTCTGGGGCAGAACAATAGGATCACAGAAATATCTCTAGTGCTCTAGATGATAGAAAACCGTAGAGTATTTCCCTCTGTAGCTGGGTAGTGGCTAATTGTGAGCAGTCCTGAAGCCCCTCTAGATCCATGCTCCTGGGGTCTCTGCCAGGGTCGTGTGCCCCAAAGCTGGTGAGTGAGTCACGCTGTAGAACTGACACTAAACTACTTCCCTTGTCTATACCCTCAAGCCTTGGAATTCTTATTAATTTAACAACTTGCTTGCAGTTTTTAGCCCTGTTGACTATTCCTTTCTTGAAATTCTCTCCCACATTGCTTTAGAAATATATATTTCTAAATTGCTTATAGAAATATATATTTCTATATATTTTTCTTATCCTCCTGAAAACATCTCAGCTCCTCTTCTCATTCATTCGCCCCGTCAGAGCACTCATTCCAGAATTCAGCTCCGATCTGGCATGCTCCCCTCTCATGGCTCCCATTTCTAAGAGGATAAAGTCTGAACCTCTTGGCATTTCTTAAGAGGCACTCTGAGGCACTGCCAGTATCTTGAGTCTCATCTCCTGCCACCTCTCCATATGTCCCCTGCATTTGTTACGCCAGACCATTTGGAGCTCCCTGAATAGTCCATGTTCTTTTATGCTTTTGTGCCTTTGCCTCAGTCTAGAATGGCTGCCAACACCCTCTCTTTAGGGCCCTTACCTACCAACTACCCCCACCATTTATGTGTTGGGGAGTGTCTGCTGGTTTTGACACATACATGGCGTCACTTACAGCCTTCTCAAGCATCCCTTCCCTTCCCCAGGCTGTGACTGCCTCAGAGGGGGGGCCTTTTTCTGTAACACAGTACTTTAGAGAGTGCCTGGCAGATATTAGACCTGCAATAAATATTTGGATAACTAAAAGGACAGTTCTTGTATCTTTTAATGATGCATATAAATACTAACCCAAATGCCAAATAACACTCATGACAAACTAGAGCATCGCTGGCTAAGCATTGCCTCCTGAGATCAGGCCTGTTGATAGGTGAACAGTAAAATGTCAAGTTTATTACATAAATAACCTTGATCTACTCTGAGTGTATTTTTTCTGCCTCGCATAGTTATGTTTCCTTCTTACACCCTCCTAAAATGGATTTCTAGTCATGACATGGCAGTAAAATGTTGCTCCATACAATAAATTGATATATCTGCCCTGAGAACTTTGAAGAATTTTCTTTCTTGAGGTGATTTTTTTTTTTTAGATTTGCAAGAGAATATTCTTATACTAATCAAAATGTATGTGTTCTAAAGTCCCACATTGCAATACTTTTTTATGAGCTGTTACAAAAACCAAGCTTTAGGGCAAAAGCAAAGAAGCACTAGAGGAAAAGCTGTTTATGCATTTCCAGCTGCAAAAAAGTAGTAACATTTCATGTGGGAGTGATGTATTCATGCTAGAATTTCTCCTCTAGAGTGATAATAGGACATTGCCTTTTCAGCTTTCAAAACGGTATTATAAACATTCACTCCCAAAACAAATGCCACATTTGACCTCATTCTGCTCTCACTCAGCACAATGTTTTTCTTACTATCATAAGAATTATTGATGATTCTGTTGGTCATATAATTTCTGATAAACTTTTCAGGAAGATTTGGAAATCACGTGCTTTCACTGGGATTGCCAGGTGTGAAGGAGATTTAGAATTAAACTGTTTGGCTTTGGCTGCTATTAGATTATGAAGTTCTTCGTTATTGGAAATGAGAATCAAAGGATAGAACTCAATAAGCACTTTCCTGGTTAAATATATATATAAAATAAAAAATATATATATTATATATATATATATATATATATATATATAATATATATTAGACCCAAAGACTGATGTTGGGATTGCTCTTTTAAAATATTTTAAAGATGATCTAGGAATGAGAGTGAAAAGAAATCCTGAGCTCTTGTAGGTAAGAAAGTAGCATTGATTGGCACAAGCTGCGACTTCCTCAAGGTTATATGAGTGGGCAAAAGAGGAGAAGATGGGGTCTCATTTTCCATCAGCTCAGCTTTTAAGTTGTCCCTTTCTCCACCTGATGAAATGCTGTGATGGGTCCTGTGAAGGGTCTTATTCAGCAGGGTTAATTTCTTATTTCTTATCCTACCAAGCTATTTGGTTTTCAAATGTGTATTTTTCTCTCCATGTGCATACATAATGTATATGCATACATAAATTATTCATGTGTTTAAAAGTCTTAACGGATTTTATTTTATAATCTTTCTCTCATTGCTTTGCTTTCATTTTTTTTCTCCTCCAACATTCCCTAACACCTTTCCTATTTTTAGACAGGTCATTTTGTAGGAATAACAGGGTAGGATATTTATTATAACAGATTGACAATTTTATTAAAATGTTTTGTGTAACTCATTATGTTTTTTTTGGAATGAAAAGACCACTTAGGAGCTTTCTTTTTAAAAGTCAGTAATTCCTTCATTTCCAGACAGAGAGTTGAAATCTACTCGCTATATCCTTTTAAGATATATTTTATAATATATATTTTAATATATTTTAAGAGGTATTATAATCTTCCTTTTACTACCTGTGAGAGATGGGGCTTTTAAATGATATTGGTGTGTCTTGTATATATAACCGTGTCTTTTTTTTAATCTATCATGAATTACTTTTTTTTTTTTTTTAAAGATTTTTATTGGTGAATTGGGGGATGGGAACAGTGCTGGGGAATTGGGGGAAGAGGGACAGACAAGTTGCTGTCGTTTTTGTTCTTTAGTCTAGTTGTGGAGGATGTTGCTTCACTGGCCCAAGTTGGCACCATCATTGCGCTCTTCCCGGGTGAGGCAGATCAGTCACTGGCTTCTGGACGGCTGCTCACTGCGGCTGCTGGCCGCTCACGCTGGCTGCTGGCCACACACGGTAGCCCATGGCAACCCACTGCCACAGGGACTGCAGCCCACGCCGTCGCCGGCGACTCACAGCAGCCCAGCTCCAGGTTGAGCCGTTATTCAGCATCTTAGCTGTAGAGGGCAGTGTCACTGGCCCTCATATGTGGGATCCGAACCGGGGCCCTCTGGCATCCCAAGCGAGTTCTTAACCATCGCGCCACTCGGCCGGCCCCTACCTTTTTTTATTATTATTAGTTTCAGGTGTACAAAACAATGCACTAGTTATCCTTTTCACCCCTCACAAAGTGACAACCTCCCTTCCCCATCCACTGCCCCCCACCCCCGATATCATACTTATCTATTACAATTCCAGTGACTCTATTCCCACACTCTACTCCACATCCCATGACTATATATGTATTAAATTATAGTTGACATATAATATTATTCAACAGCAGCTTCAGATGTACAGTGCAGTGGTCAGGCCTCTACACCGACTATGAAGTGGTCTCCCTAACAAGACATGAGTCCATCAGGCCCCCTAAAAAATATTTACAACATTATTGATTATATTCTCCAAACTGTCTTTTCTATCCCTGAGGCAATATTGTAGTTACCAATTTATGTTGTCTTGTCCCTTCCCCTTCTCCCTCATCCCCACCCCCTCCCAACTAGCAACTGTCAGTTTTTCCTCTGTGTCTCTGAGACTCTCTCTGTTTGCATTGTTCGTTTATTCAGTTCTTTAGATTCCACATGTAAGTGAGCTCATATGGTATTTGTCTTTCTCTAACTGACTTACTTCACTTAGCATAATGTTCTCTAGTTCCATCCATATTGTTGCAAATGGTACTATTTCCTTCTTCTTTATAGCGGGGTAATACTCCATCGTGTAAATATACCACCATTTCTTAATCCTGTCATCTAACGATGGGCATTTCGATTGTTATTTAGCCCTGTCCTGACATCGGTGCTCTTACCACTGAAATAATGGCATAAATTTGACGAATACAGCTTCATCACCTTTTGAAATATACAACAAAGGGATTTATTGATCATTTGTTTCATACTCATGTTTGATTCTTAAAATTTAGTTCAAATCAGCTAAAGGTTTACTAGTAAATATTTGCAATAAGAAAGACTTTTTCAACCTGTAAAGTGTATATATGATTCAATTCATGAGCTGAGGCATGACTTTTTATTAAGGTCTCTGAAAAATAAAAATTATTTGAATTTCATAAATATGTTTAAATTTCATGTGTTTCATAGACATCCTTGTTAGTTGTCTATGATAATCTATAACTTTGATCTGGGCCATTACACAGGCTTACAAATAGCAGTTTTTGTAAAAGGATAATCAATTTGTTGGGCTTTCCCCCCTACTAAGACATTAACCTGTATTTTGGTCCTTTAATTGCCCATTTCTTCTATTAATTCCCCCCTCACCCACCCTCAGGCATTACCTGATATTTTTCTGATTTGACTTAGAATTGCTATCCTATTTCTGTTTTACAACAAGAACCAAATTGAGCAGGAAACCATTTCAGGATAAATTGGCCTAGAGGACTAAGAATAACACCCGCAGATTTACTTTCTCATCTTTAAATAAACTACTTATTTTCCATAAATTACCAAATTTCACTTGCAGACATGCATGATTTATCCAAATCTGAAGAAGAGAAGAAACTAAAAAAAGGATTATTCAAATTTTAGACTTGTAGGGAAAGTAATTATAGTTATCTTATTCGGATTCACAAAATGGTAGCTTAAATGAACCCAAGCAGTGGCATAAGATGGTGGATCCAAAGTCGGTTTATATTCCAGCAAGGTAATAATATAGGTGATGTTCTTCATTTCCTCCGTCCTTGAAGAAAGACAGTATCTACTGTCTGCTCCTACTTGGGACACACAGATAAATAACATACTCTGAGGATCCTCAAAAAGCCCTCAGTCTGATTGGGGAAAAATATGTAAACCGCTACGAAGGCAAAGCCGGAAGAGCAGTGCTGGAAAACCTCCTCAGGACTGTGAGGAGGCAGGGAGGCTCCCTGGAGCCCATGCCTGAGTTTACAGCTGCTGGCCTGAGCCAGAAAGTACTTAAAGTGATCATTTCACATTTACAAAATAGAACACTAGAGATTATAGTGTTAATACAGAGAGATGGATTTTGTGTGAAATCTCCCTTTTTCCAGTTGTGATTTTAATTTATATGTTGAAAATTGACAGTTTTTCTTACTAAGGAATGTTCAGTCTACCCCAATACCTTTTATTGAGTTGTGGGAAAAGTCATGACGTATTTTTTTCTACGTTTTTCATTGCAAAAATGTGTCATGACTTTTCTGACAACCTAATAAAAATGCAGTGCATTGATACAGCTTTTTAAAAGTAAATTTTATCATAATTTTAAGCAATTTGATCACTTACTTTAGTTTGATTGAACTAAATTTTGTTTTAATATGGACTGTTATTTCTGAGGAAACGTAATGGGTTTTATTACTCATGCTTACTAATATCACCATCAAAACCACTTTTAAAGTATACCTAATCAGTAGAATAATCTAGAATATAAAAGATCAAACTTAAAATAAGAATATTTTTATATTTCAGAAGTTTTTCTTTTTAGTATAGCCTCTCATCTCTGAAACATTTTAAATATATGTATATGAGCATGTTATGAAGAAATTCATGCCTGTTCATTAAGTTTGGAGTCCAGTGAAATAAAGGTAATATTTCTTATCAGTTGAAGAGTGATTTTCCTAAACCCTAAAGTGCCTTCACACAGAGATAAAAAATAAAAGTGTACTCACATATAATGTCCAGTGACATGAGTGATATTAAATATCAAAACTTACTGTATCTGGGCCGGCCGAATGGCACGTTGGTTAGAAGTTGGCTTGGGATGCCGGCTCTGAGCATCAGGGCCCCAGTTCAGATCCCACATTGAGGGCCAGTGACGCTGCTCCCTCTACAGCTAAGATGGTGAACAACAGCTCGACCTGGAGCTGGACTGCCGTCAGTCACTGGCGACAGTGTAGGCTTCAGTGGAGCTGGCTGGCAGCGGGCGTGAGCTTTTGCGAGCTGCTGTCCAGTGGGCGGCAAGCGACTGCCTCACCCGGGAAGAGCGCAGTGATAATACCAATATGGGCCAGTGAAGCGACGTCCTCCACAACTTAGACTGAAGAACAAAAGGGGAACTTGTCTGGTCCCCTTCCCTGATTCCCCAACGCTGTTTCCCTCCCCCAATTCCCCAATGAAATCTTTGAAAAACAAAAAGAAAAACAAAAACCTTATTGTAGTGTCTATGTACTTGAAATAGAGATGACCATGAAAATTGGACACTAACTTATAACTTGGGTTACCATCAGTGCACAATTATTATGCAAAGAAGGAACATTTGAAACTCATATTTCAATATTTTCATAAATACTAAATTGAAATAAGTAAACCTGGTGGGTAGAAACCTGTTTAACCTTTGTTGGGTTTCTTAGATGATCTTAAATGCATAGGAGCCAAGAGTTTTTCATTCTAAGCACCCGGATTTCACATTTACCTAGAGCAGCGGTTCTCAACCTGTGGGTTGCAACCCCTTTGGGGGTCCAACGACCCTTTCACAGGGGTCGCTGGGTACTTGTATGTGGGCGTATCTGCATGTGGGCCTGGAGACGGATAGAGGAGCGGTGTCTCGGTCCCTAAGACCATCAAAAATATGTGTTTTCTGATGGTCTTAGGTGACCCCTGTGAAAGGTTGAGAACCGCTGACCTAGAGGAAAAAGCCTTGAATGGATTAGAAACCACTGGGATAACAGTACACGCTTTTGCCTTCTGCTCAAAAAAGGAATTCACAATTTCCAGAGGGAGTGGACCCAAAAGGGTGCTTGGATCAGGAGAAACTAAGAGGTCATTCCAGGCATCCGAAAATGTAGGTAATTTTAGATAAACTTCAGAAGGTTTTCAAAAATTCAAATAGTTGATTGCCCAAAAGTGACTGGTATTCTTCTACCGAAAATGTGGTGTTTTCACTACTTTTAGTTTTCTCCTTATTTAATTCAGGCAAATTCATCTTGTCTGATCCTAATGATGGGAAAGAAATTATGTTTGCACTGGGGGAAAAGACCTCAAGACTTAAAATTTGCCATATGTAGATATTCTGTAGTTGACCATGATTATTCTACAAAATGCACAGAGATCTTCAGAAAATTATTACGTCAGTGCAGATGGATGCTGCTTTAAGACTACGCTAGGATACGCATGAAAATCCAGATCTGCAAATGCTGACTGACTAGTTGTACATCTATGAAGTTTATTGGGAGGCTCTTTTATAACAGAAATCTCCCGTTTATTTAGATGACTAAATGTTCAGAAATGTGATATAGCCACTTTTTCGGAAGACACCTATTTCATTATTATTCACAATAGTACAGGATAGATCCACACCATATTCTGTATTTTATTTTTTGCTTATTTGGTTAAGGAGTGGGTAGCATCTAATTGACTCAAAGTGCCCTTTTATGAACCTGGTAAAATCATTCCAGTAGGTGGTTAAAAAACCTGCAGCGCCAATTCACCCATTTGTAACTGTGGTTGCCATAGTGTATCATAAGTTTTGAGAGAAAATAAAAGGAGTAAGATTAGCTATTATGTAATAGGCAGCGCTCCTCTGCCCAGAGTCTCAGTGTTTCCGTCCCTAGAGTAAATCTGGGTCAGACTGGCTCACTGTATAGTACCGTATTTGCCGGCGTATAAGACGACTCGGCATATAAGACGACCCCCTAACATTTCCACTCAAAATACAGAGTTTGTTATATGGTCGGCTGTGTGCGATTTTGCGAGTGTGGTAAAATCGCGTAACAGCAAAATCACATAACAGCCGAGCATACACCCAGCAGCGCTGCTGATGCCTGAACGGTATGTGGAATGAAGTGGGCGGGCATCGGGAGGCCACTATGGCACGGGG
>NW_017731377.1:5393977-5417307 GCF_001890085.2 Hipposideros armiger | reverse complement strand
GATGATAAGAAAAGGAATTTCTCCTAAGTGAGTAAGAACTATCAGGAGATAATTCCTCTGTCAGAATGTAATACTTTTTCTTGCTGGCAAGTCACACCCTTCTCCATTTTCAGTTCTGTCCTAGTTGCCAACAGAGACATTGCCATTGGCCTTAAATCTCTTCTTAGTTTATGGCTCTTAAAATGGACTTAGAATACGGCCTTCCTCCATAAGGGGGGACATCCTAAATACTCAAGGACTGGTAAGGTCTCCATTTAATCTTGGGTTTAGCCATGTTAAACCCTGCTTAAGCAAAGACAGACTACTTGACCCTGCCTCTCCTCCTGTGCCCAGTAGGCCCACTGATTCCAGGTGCAGTCAGCTCTCAGTCCTCTGAAAGGAGCAAGACTGGATGGTCTTCAGACATTTTTCAGCACAAAATGTCTGTAGGGGACAAATTGGCTTAGAATCCAGCTCTAGCTAACCAGAGGAAAACAAAGGTGCCAAGGCTGGGGCACCCCACACTCCCCTGCACATCCTGTCACATGCTGGTGAGGGCTTGGGGAGGCCCAGCCTCCAAGCACACCGTGTCTTCTGCGCTCCGACATCTCTTTGTTTTTACCTCCCTCCCTGCTCTCTTGGCCCGTTTCTTCTGCTCCTTTATGGTAAGTGCAGCTAGAGAAAGGTTGCTGATTTTTCTAATTAAAGGTATTTTTTATCAGGAGGGTTTTTAAATCATAGAATTAAATTGGACTTGTTCATGTTTTTAACTTCTGTGGCGCATGCAGAGTGAAAGCCAAATAGTGTTCATCTTGTTAGTAGTGGCCGCTCCCTAACGCTAAATTGCAATTGCTCAAGAGATCATGTGACTGCAGAAGCTCATCATTAAGAGTTTAGTTTTTTAGGGTCACCCATAATTTCAAGTCCAAATGAATATTATTTTCACTTGCTCTAAAGACCATTTTTCTAAATCCCTTGGTAATCATATCATTTCTACCAAAGCATTCCATCTTGGAAAAATGTCATACCTAAGTAGGATTTGGGGGTGAGGGAGGAACTTTGTAAATTGTAAGGTGTAAAGTGAATAGTCTGACCTGATTTCTGATAATCTTGATATTCTAATAATCCTGATAATTTATGATATATCTTGTGTGGTGATAAATGATTAAAGTTTTCAGTACATTTCCACCCTTATGAACTTACTGATCTTAGAAGATTATCTACCGATTCTCTTTCATTTCTCATCAATGGTTATTCGTGGATTTTGACTGAACAGTAAATCAGCTGGTGCTCCTGAAGGCATCATAGTACCAGTGAGTCACAAAGGCATCTGCTGATTCTCATTCCCTCTCAGAAAGGAGTATGTAGTTTTCCTTCTCACGAGAGTTTAGTGATTCCACTGCTTGATAGCCATTCTTTGAATCATATAACATTAAGATTTGATGTGATTATTCTTAATTGTCTTTGAACTAGACAGACAATTCTCATATTTGGCTTTGCCTTCAGATTTAATGACATACAGTCTTTGAGAAGTAAGCAAATTCAATTTTTTCTGGTGAGTTTTACCTAGCATTGTCAAGAGTACACTACTGTGCAGAGAATATAAAGTTGTATCCCATTCATTCTCTTGCTGAATTTATAAAGCATTGCCAGAAAGGTTCTATCTGATCCAAGCTCCTCTTTCCCACTCTATAGCTTCATTCTTTGTCCCTTTTCTTCTCAGAGTCTCTGTCTCATAACCAAAGCAGAAATTTTTAGTATTCATTTATTTATTCACTAAATATTTATTGAGGAATTACATGCCAGAATAAGCATTGGGAATGCGGTGGTGATAGACATGGCCCCTACCCTTTCACAGAACTCACAGTCTAGTGCAGGGGTTAGTGGGGAGGGGGTGTCAAATCCTCCCGCTGCCTGTCTTTGTAAATAAAGTGTTACTGGAATACAGCCATATCCACTCAACTGTGCGTTGTCTGTGGCTGCTTTTTTTTTTTTAAAGATTTTTATTGGGGAATTGGGAGATGGGAACAGCTCTTGGGAATTGGGGGAAGGGGAACAGACAAGTTGCTGTCACCTTGTTCCTCAGTCTAGTTGTGGAGGACGTTGCTTCACTGGCCCAAGTTGGCACCATCACTGCGCTCCTCCCGGCGAGGCAGATCAGTCGCCGGCTTCTGGACGGCCGCTCACTGCGGCTGCTGGCCACTCAGCTGGCTGCCGGCTACACATGGTAGCTCATGGCAACCCACTGCAGCAGGGGCTGCAGCCTACGCCGTCGCTGGCGACTCACGGCAGCCCAGCTCCAGGTTGAGCTGTTGTTCAGCATCTTAGCTGTAGAGGGCAGTGTCACTGGCCCTCATATGTGGGATCTGAACCAGGGCCCTCTGGCGTCCCAAGGCAGTTCCCAACCAATGCGCCACTCAGCCGGCCCGTCTGTGGCTGCTTTTGCATTATGACTAGCAGACTAGAATAATTGCAACAGAGACCCTATGATCTACAAAACCAAAAATGTTTACTACTTGACCCTTTAGAGAAAAAGTTAACGTGCTCTTGCTCTGGTGGGTATGGTGAAGAGATAAGTGCAGACTGGAGCCTGAAAAGTCTTATCAATCTTGTTAAGGAGGAGAAATTCTCCTGAGGGAAGTAGGCCAACAGTGGGATGTTGTAATCAGGGAAAGTAAGTAATATGTTCATATTTGAACTTTAGAAAAGTCACTGTGGCTGCTATGTAGGAAAAATAATGAGGAAAGACAGTAAGTGTGTGTCTAAAAATGAGAAGTATTATAGCATAGTCGTCAAGAGCATGAGCTCTTGAGCCAGACCACCTAGATTCAGATTTTGGTCCTACCACATACTGATTCTGACATTTGGTAACTTCTTGGTCAGATTTTCTGTCCATATAATAGGGATGGTAATCAGAACCTAACTCTTGGAATTAAATAAATTAATATTTGTGAAGCACGTAGACCATAGTGTTTGTAATCATCACTATTATTACTATTGTAGTAATCCTGTTAAGAGGTAAGATTGGCCTGAACTGAGGCAGGGGCAGTGAGGGTAGTAGAGAGAAGTGGCCAATTTCAGGAACTACACAGGTGACACAATTGGTAGGAATTAGTGATAGGCTGGATGTCTGTAGGGCAAATAAAGGAAAACTAGAAGTTGAGGATGAAATGCAGGTTTTGAATTTGATCAGTTGAGTGGATGGTGGTTTGAGTCCCCAAAGTGGAAAGGCAGTAATGGAAATAGGTTTGTGATGTGGGGTCAGTGATAAGTTCAGTTTGGGGTATCTTACATTTGGGTACCAGATTGATCTAAGTAGAAATGTTCAGGAAGCAGTTGACTATAAGGTCCCGAGATGAGAGCTGTGCCGTGGGCTGAGGAAATGGATGTAGGACTGGTCAGTACAAATCTGATCACCTAGGTTGGAAGAGGAAGAGATAACCCAGAATGAGGGAGGAATGACAGGCAGACTTCTAACAGAACTGTAAAGAACACCAACAGCTGACATTTACACAAAGAACCCTTAAGTCAAAAGTTCAAAACAACTTTTGAAAGAAGATAAGCTTGAAATTTGAATCCATTAAATATTCTCTTGTTGAGGCGACTGAATTTGAAAAATATTTGAATTTGCATTTTCACATTAGCATAGGCCAACCTAAACCATACCCTGTATTTCACAATTTGGCTGTTGTGGTTTCATGTACTGTCATATTCCACATGCTTCCAAAATGCAATTTTTATCCCTATGGAATATTAAGCAACATAGTGGATGCTGTGGTTATGGGTGTTGGCATCTGATGACCTGTTCGGTCTATTGATATTTGCTATGTTGATTGACATTTTGCTTCCCCAGTTACCGGTTCACTGGAGCCTTGATGGAAAGAACTAACGTGGGGGAGAACGTGTTTCTTTTATTGTGTGTTACATTTGTTTGGTTCAGCATCAACAACTTGGTTCCAATTCTTAGAGTTTTATAATGATTTCTCTATTTTAACTTGTTTACAACATGGCCATCAGTGAGTATAATTGTGGAAAGAGCCAGAAGAAAACGTAGAAATTTACACTTTTTCCATCATCAGAATCACTTCTCAGCGTCGGTGCCTACCCCGCTGTTAAGAGTCATGCTTGGCTTCCTGCCCTTAGTATGAGTTAATTCCTCAGGACTTCATAAATACAAGATTTCTGGCAGGACTGCCTCCCCCCTATTCACCTCTGACCCTTAGTAAGACTCACAGGCCAGGCTCCAGCTAAGTCCCTGCTGCTCAGGTGTGTGATGATCAGAAGCCTGATCCAGAAGCCTTATCTACCTATATAGCACATGCCCGAAGAAAGGCATCATATTTATAGAATCAGGCTGAGTGTTGCATTTTATATTTAGTTTTGTGTTATAGGAGGAAAATTGTAAAACAACTTTGAAATGGACCAAAAAGATTACTGGGCATACTATCTGACTCAGTTTTCTAGGTTAGCTTGCACTTTCATTATCTATGAGCTATTTTACAATCTGGTAAGCGATAGAAAACTGATAGTAATGCAAAAAGTTCTTGTCCATTGAAAAGGAAATTGTGTACTGTGGAATGCAATTGGTTATTACCCTCTGGATGTTGACATGTTTTACCAGTTTTGCATCTATTTCTAAATTCTTTGCAGTACCCCTTTTTTTTTTTTTTTGGAGTTTATTTGAGCAAAAATCTATTCCAACCAGGCAGTGCCAAACCAGAAGTGGTTATGAGCGTTCCCTCTGCAGTATTCTTGATGTTGATATATTTGTTTGTTCTTTGGATTTACCTTTGAACCATCTTATGGGTTCCCGTTTTAATTAATGAGTTAATCAAAATATAGAGGGTGCCAAAAAATGTATGCACATTTTAAGAAAGGAAAGAACTGGATTAAAATTGTAATACTCAATATATACCAATAACAAAAGATGAATACAAGTCATGTGTATACATTTTTTGGCATCCCTGGTATATGTCCCATGTTCCCCCAAATTCTCTTGTTATATATACCCATGTATGTTTATACATGCAAATAACATCTCTAGAAAGACACAAGAAACAGCTGGTCATGATGGCCTCTACAGAGGAGAAGGCAGGAAAACTTGCTTTTAATTTTAACTATATGCCCTTATGAATACTTTGAATTTTGTATCATATGCTTATACCACCTAAACAAATACATGACTTTTTAAAATTCCTTTCTGAGCTCTCTAAAATTAATCCTTAGCTACTCCTTACCAAAACGTCAGCATCAGTGAAATTCACATTTGAATGAACTGACTTTCTGAAAAGAGGTCTTTGTCTCTAAATAAACTACCAGTAGATAGCAACCTACACCTCAACATCATGCCTAGAGCCCTACTTTTGTACTCTTTAAAGCAAAGTTTTTAACTTTAGTTTCTGAGATGGCTCTAACACTGTAGAAACATTTTGGTCAGATGGTACTAATTCTATTGTGAACCCATTAAGGGATCCCATAACCTTAGTGTGGAGTGAGGTGGCAGACCAGTTAGCCTATTTTGCAGTTCTAAATTCACCTGCCTCTTCCCCAGCTGTGGGTACTCAGTAATCGCCTTATCAAATTGTCCTAGCGGCTCTCCCTTTAAGTTAGAGTTTTCAAGCTTGGATGCATGGTAAAATCACCTGGGGGAGCTTTTCAAAATCTAAATGCCCAGACCAGTTAAATCACAAAGTCTGGGAATGGGACACAGACATCAGTCTTTTTTAAAGCCACTGAGGTGATGCTCAGGTTGAGAACACTGCTTCATGCAAAGAACGGTACTGGTTTAGCAAACACTTTACATGTAGTACCCCAGGAGCCAAAGCACTCAGAATCTCTAACTGAAAGATCTGCATAAGGGGGGTCCAAACAGGAAGTCGGGGGTGGGGGGCAACCCTTACCAAGTATCCTAACGTGTAAAATCTCTTTACCTGTGAAATGGGGCAAATTAGGTATTGGGTGTGAATTAGAAGTCCAAACTGATTTGGTTACAGTTATTAGAACTTTTTTTAAAGATCGTTCTCAATTCAGCTAAGGCCCCTCTGAGTAGAAAATACCAAACTGGGACCATGGGGTGCATATCCCTGCCTTGTTCCTCTGCCATTAGGGGCACAAAGCCAGCCCAGTGATGGATGACATCTAATACCACTGCCACCATAGGGGTATATTACTGACACAGAGCTGTATTTATCATACACCGGTCAGCTGGGAAAACCACATACTGTACAACATGACCTGTTAAGTGTCTGCTTTTGTCAAAGGTCCTAGAACCTCATTGCTCTAACCCATAACAATTTGCTTTATTAAGAGGTCTTTGAGAGCGAGTTAGGTTTAGATGGAGAGAAGTAAAAAATGCATCCATTTATTTATTCTGGAATGGTAAGGCAAGGAAATAGTCTTTCTTGGCGTGTTCTTCCCCCCCACCCCTGAAAGATACCTTGGTGGGAAGTCCTCATTAATGGCCTGCGTCTGTTTCGCACTTTAAATCCTTTCACTGTTGCCTCATCCTTTTTTGAAACATGAAAATTGATATCATAAACTCTGCTGTGGTTTGCCTTCATGTACTCATTGTATGTCCCCCTCCCTTTTGTGTAGGAAGACAGAGATGTCAACCCCATGCCTAACCGAGGAGGCAATGGATTAGTTCCTGGGGATGACAGATTCAAACCTGTGGTACCATGGCCTCATGTTGAAGGAGTAGAAGTGGACTTAGAGTCTATTAGAAGAAAAAACAAAGCCAAAAATGAACAGGAGCGCCATGCTGGAGGAGAGAACCAGAGAGACATAATGCAGAGGCAGTATCTCACATTTAAGCCTCAGACATTCACCTACCGCGATCCTGTGCTACGCCCAGGGATCCTTGGTAACTTTGAACCCAAAGAACCTGAGCCTCATGGAGTGGTTGGTGGCCCTGGAGAGAAAGCCAAGCCATTGGTTTTGGGACCTGAATTCAAACACGCAGTTCAAGCCAGCATTAAAGAGTTTGGATTTAACATGGTGGCAAGTGACATGATCTCACTGGACCGCAGCGTCAATGACTTACGACAAGAAGAGTAAGCACACACCCTCTTCTTTCTAAAATTGGGGCAACTATTGTTTTGATAGATATTAAATAGATGCTAGAATGGAGAAAGTGGTTATGCCTTTATGTCAACGAAATAAGAGGATCAAGGATCTTTGTTCTACAAAATGGGCAGAAGGAGGAGAGCTCTCCGTTTATGCCGTGATGTTGAGGCTGTGACATATACAATTCTGGGGTTTTCTACATCAGGCCTACTCAGTATCTGGTCCCAGGCTGGCACTGGTCTGTGAATTTTTTGTTACCAGTCCACACTGAGAAAATGAGCTTGCACCAGGATGTAAATCAACTATAAATACTCTGTTTAATTCAGCTGCCAGTTTTGTAATAACAAAACTTTCTTGCTGTGTTGCTTTTCATTCTGGACTGAGCTCCTCATCTTGTGGAACAAATAACAAATAGTAGCACTGTTCTAGAAGTCTCATATAATTAACTAAATATTTATGTTTCCCTTCATTTTTTCCTGGACATTGAAACACCTGAGTATGCAAAAGATGCACTCATATAAAACCATGGCCTAAGCTTTCAAATTCTTTTTTACGTAGTTTAATGTAAAATAGAGGATTTCCAGCTCTTAACTTTTGCTACATGGTGGTTATTGAATAAACTCAAAGCTTTTTTCTTTCAGTTTATTCAATAACCAGCACTATTCCTATAGGATCTAAATAGCTTCTGTTAATGTGGATGCATATTTAATTGACTGCTACTAGAAACCTCTGAAAATGTATTCCTGATGATGCATTATTAACATAATCTTCATTTTAAAAGGTTAACACAGCACGTGTGCACACACCCACAGCAGCATTCTTTATGACCAATTAGTAAAATTCTGTACCTAATGTAGTGCTGCTCAGTAGACTTTGGATTCACGGTTTTACTGGTAAGAATGAGAGGAGGTGAATGAAAAGAAACATGCAAAGAAAGTAGTAGAAGCATAGAACCATGATGGTGAGAGACATGACCTCTTGTACAGGGAAGAGTTAGAACATCTGAAGAGACTGTGAAGGAAGCATCTTCAAGCAGTTTATTCCTAATCACAGTACAGTCGTGGGGTTGCCAGATTGAGCAAACAAAAACAGAGGGTGCTCAGTTCAATTTGAATTTCAGATAACAATGAAAAAAAACATTTAGTCTAATTATGTCCCAAATAGTGTATGGGACGAAATTACACTTTAAAAAAAAATTTATTTATCTTAAATCCAGATTTAACCTGTGTCCTGTATTTTATTTAGCAACCCTTCTAGTCGGGGTGAGGATAGTTACAGAGCTAGAACTGCATGCAAGTACCCTTTAGGGCCCATAACAGGATTTGCAATCTCTCATCTGCAGTGTGTCCCTATTATTAAAATGTACCACTCAATCATAGTGCTCATCTCTGTTATAGAAAGCTCTTTGAGAACCTGTTGATGGCATTCTCATCACTGTAAGGGAGAAAAGGGGAATCTAACATTTATTGACTTTCCAGGACTTACTATAAGTTACCTTATTTAATTCTCACAACCAAACTGTGAGGGAGTTCTTACCTGTATATGAAAAGTCGGAGGCTTACAGTTGTGTCTTCTTGTATTTGCCCGGCAAGGTGGTAAAGCTGTGATTCAGCCTGAGGTGGTTTGGTGTGAAAGCCCCTTCTCTTTCCGCCACACCACACCTCAAGGTACCTGGACAGTATGCCTCAGGGCATTGTTACAATCCAAGGGAGAGCTTAGTGTAGGGACTGAGATTTTAGCACATGTATTCTTTTTAAGAGATACATCTTTTATTTATTTATTTATCAATCTGAGCCATCGTGCCACCTGTTGGCAGCTCAGCGGCAACTCAGCTCGGGCCGGGAATCGAACCGCTGTTGCTCAGAGCTCGCACTCTTAAGCGAGCTCTTAACCAACTGAGCCACTCAGCCAACCCAAGAGATACGTCTTTTAAAACACTAATATAAATCTATCTCATTTTTCTATATAAGAAATATGCTAAGAAACAAGTGATACACGAGACACAGCAGTACACAGGATTAGTCATCCTCTGTGCCTCACTCTCCTTCACCCCTCAAATCCATTCTATCTGCAGGGTCTCTTGTTTCTACCACCAAAATATGTCTCAGATCGTTTCTGAGTGCTGTTCTTTCATCTGCACTGCCACCACCCAAGTCCAAGCCACCATCTGTCTTGGAACCCTGCAAGAGTCTCCTCCCTGGGTCCCCACGTCTGCTCTTGCCTCCTGTCTTATTCACACAGAAGCCAGCGTGTGTTTGAACCCACAAATCTAGCTTATCTAAAACCGTTCTTTGCCTTCATGCCTTGCCGCCCTCCTCTGCGGCTGTGCTTCTTGCCCACAGGGCACCAGCTGTGTCCACTTCTCCCAGCTGCTTTGCGCAGGCTCCTCCCTCCTCGGGCTGGCTCCTCACCACCTGTAGGTCCCAGTCATACCGCTAACCATGCTGTCTAATTTGGTAATGCCTTGCTTTATTTTCTGTTACTGCTGTCTGCCCATTTCTTTCGTAGCATTTATCGAATTTGGTAATTAGATATTGGTTTATTTAGTTGTTTACTGACTGGCTTTCTTACTAGATGATAAGCTCCTGAGAGCAAGGAATGTCTGTTTTCTTCATCAGCTACTTCCAGTAACTGACAACTTGGAGCTTGGTGGTATCCAGTTGGTAAATATCTGTTGAGAGAATAAATGAATGAATGGATGAATGAATGAATAAATGAATGAATGAAAGAAACCTTCCAGGTTTTAAACCTTGGCTTCATTATCAGATGTGAGATCTTAGACCAGTTACTTACCCTCTCCGACCCAGTTACCTAATCCTTAAAATAGTTCTAACTGTACCTGTCTCTCAGGATTGGCATTAGAATTAAATGACTATTATAATAGACTAAAAGTCTTTTATCATAAGCCTGGTGGTTAGAAACTTAAGTATTATTGGCTGTTTCTATTGCTGTGGCACTTTCTCCAGGTCACATATCTTCCTGTCACATTTGAATGTTTTCGGTTACTATTGAACTTTGATATTCTCTGTTGCTTTTTGGAAAGCGTACGTGTCACACGCTGCCTTATCTACATCATCCTTCTCATACTTGTACCTTCCACAATGGTAAAGCTTCATCTCTCCTTTGATAATAAAAAAAAAGACGCAGATCGCCGCCTGAACTTACTACCTCTGAGTTTTCCTTGCTCTCCTGCAGTTTCTTTCCTTCCTCTCCTGCAGTTTGTTTCCTTCCTTTCTTTCTCTTATTTTCTTTCTTTCCTCATTGCATCCCTTCTTCCTCTTTTCTCCCTCCCCTCCCCCATGCCTTGCCAAGTATTCCTCAGGTTCTTTTCCCTTGCGCACTGGAGCAGTACCTACAAATAGGATTATTGCATGTTTCTGTGTATCGTTCTTGTAAGTACTATGTCTCCAATCAAATAAAAGGACTCAAGGCTATCAAGCCCTCTTTAAAAGTCTATGCTAGTGAGAAAAGTTTATATATATATATATATATATATATATATATATATATATATATATATATACACACACACACACACTTCAAAATACTCAAACATAATAATCCCAGAAACTTTCAAAACTGAATCCAGATTATTTTTTAAACTTGATTCTTTCTCACACTTTAAAAAAAAAATGAGATAGGCTTCATTCCCTTTTGAACACTTAAAATTCAACGTAGAGTAATAAATAATTCCTAAGCGGAGTTATTCATAAATTAGAATGTGAACAGTCTTCAGAATTTTCTCTAAAGTAGAAAGGCCAGCAGCAAAGAAGACACCCCTAAGTTTTGCACATCATCTAATGTGCATATTACCACTTTTCTGCATTTGCTGGCGATATATTGGAAACAACATATAAATCCATGTCCCCCACACACGCCTTCCTCACGCACATCCCTCATAGAGAAGGTGCCACAAGGACCCCATCAGAGAGTGGCTCGGTGTTGCTGATGTTCTGCAGCTTTAGAATATAGGCCTCATCAGCCTTGTCGTTTTGCCTGTGCCAGACATATAAATAAATGAGCCACCTGCCAACCTTAGAAACCAAGCTTTGGGCAGTTTGTCCAGCTGTGACATCTGACACTGTGGTTAACTTGCTCTTTTTTGTGGCTGTTCCATAGTCTTTTCAGATGAGTGTTCTCTACCTTGGAAGCAGGACAGAACTGCCCAGCTGCCAGCATGACTCATGCTTATGTATGTTACAGCTTTGAATTACATTCTCTGGCTGAATAATTTACTGGCTGTTGATTACTTGTTAAAAGAGTGAGTAACAGTATTTTGAGTGAACTGGAGTCCTACTTCTTTTTCAAAGACTTGAGCCAAGAATGACTTCACCTGCCTTCACACTTATTTTCTATAAAAAAAAATATGTGATTTTCTTCACAGTTCAACAGATATTGAGTATCTCCAATAAACAAGGTACTGTGCTAGCCCCTGAGGGAATGCAACAGTGAGAAAATATAGTCCCTGCCTTAAAGGGGCTTGCCATCTGCCTCTGGGGAGAAGGGAAAGAGGACCATAATATAAGAGCCATAGGACAGGCATGAGTAAAATGGCACGGTTCAGAGGAGTGGGAGGACATGTCGAATTATAGGGGATCCAGGAGGGGATTGATGGGGGGCCACTATGGACGGACCCTGAAGGATGATGAGTAGGGTTCCCCCAGGAAGAGGATGCCAGTGTTGAAAACATGTAGATAGCATTGACTGGGAGGAAAGCGGTATCATTTACTTGCATCAGGAAGTGTGTGTAGAGAAACAAAGCTGATAGGTAGGGTCATCTTTAGAAGACCACAATGCCATTTACAAAGCCTATAGTGAATCTGGTCGTCAGGAAAGACCACTGAAGGTTTATAAAGGGAGCTTGAGGAATATTAGACTGGTAGAGGTGTCTAGAGTGGATTGGGGGTAGGGACCTGTTAGAGGGTTAGTAGCCTTAGAGTAGGAACTTCAGTGAAGGTTGCAGAACCAGAAAAAGGAGACTCAATGTGAGAGTACAGAAGAGTTAGTTAGAGTCAGTAACCTTGGCAGCTGATTAAGTGGAAGGAAGCATTAAACATAAATCCAAGGCTTTGAAGCACAGTAACACAAAGAATGATCCCATTAACAGAAATAGGGTGGGTGGAATTAACATGGTACCCTGCCCAAAGCTTGGTTACCTAAACCAGTTTGATCCCTGTCTTCATGTGAATTCACACACAGCTATTCAAGATGAGGAGCCTGTTTGTGGGAAGAGGTGGAAAGTTCTGTTTGAGAATATATTAGATTTTCTTCTAAAAAGTTTGGGATTTTATTTCCTTTACTGTGAATTGCTGATGCAAATACATGGAAATCATTCTTACCCTTTTTCAGCCCAAGGCAGATAGTCATAGGTGTACAAGCCAAGTGATTTTATTTCAAATAAAATAATTACATATTTTGACTTGTTGAACAAATTCATCTGCTCCTAATATTTAACCTTTTCTCCTACCTACACACCCATTGCACTTCTGTTTTGTAGAAAGCTATCTTAGTTGCGTTTACAAAGTGAAATAATAGACATTAAGGTGCTTCAAAAATCCTAAGTGCTATGCAAATATTAATATGATTGTTAATAACGTTCTTAAGCTTGTCTGTGGGAAACTGAGGTGTTTTTTTAAAAATATATTTTACATTTTCACTCATTTACACCACATAATTCTCTTGTTACTTGATTCCAAAATGCTGATTTTATATACTCTTAATTTTAAGATGAATTGTGGTCTTGAGCTTTTTTCTTTCTCTATCCATGCTAAAGGCTCTCTTTGATACCTTTGTTTAGAATACAATGCTGTAATTTGTAGAATAGGTGCTATTTTCAAAACACTGATTTAGTTGAAATTAATTAATTAATTTAATTCCATTAATTAGTAATTCATATATTAATAAATTAATTAATAAATTAATTAGTTTAATTTCAGTTTCTACATATCATATCTCATGGTTTCACTTAGAGCTAACTAAAACGCCAAAGAGCTGCTCAAAGAAGTGAGATTGTTAGAATAATATAAAGAGGGTGCCAGAAAAATGTATACACATTTTAAGAAAGGAAAAAACTATTAAAATTGTAATACTCAATATATGCCAAAAACAAAAGATGAATACAAGTCATGTGTATACATTTTTGGGGCACCTCCAGTGTAAATCACATGCACACACATGTGTAAATCACATACATGCATATATATTTCAGTACTTTGTCCCAGTTTCTAATATGTGGTGGTTCTATATGACCTGATCCAAGCTACACTGGTCATAGTTATTAACACGCGATCCTTTGCTCCCTTAGGTTGCCCAAAATATGTCTCATTTTTCAAACTTCGATTTGGCAGCCTTAGATCTAATCTGTAGGAAGCACATTTGAGATTGATTTTAGATGACCCACAATGGACAGGGTACTTCTTTATGTCCCAAAATTATTATTTTCTAACTGGCCTGAACATTTTTACTCTTGGAAGCTACTTTCTGTGAGTCCAGAGGTGTTCCAGATTAACTTGAAAGGAAAATTATGTTCTGATGCCTAGTTTCTTCTTTCTTCTAAACACACACACACACACACACACACACACACTGCACTTTGGAACTTTCTCAGTTATCATGGCAGAGCTGATTTTTGTTTAAGGTCCTGGCTGGCAAGAGGAGATGTACTTAGCCAAGTTGGGATTATTAATAGCGATCAGGGGGTAATTTATGTCATCCCAGTTACCACAGCAGTTTAGAGGGGTACCACATTCATAGAGTAAGCCTACAAAAACTGGAACTAGAGGTGATTTGTTGCCCTAAGCCACCGTTAGCAGACGAGCAGCCATCTTGAATCCCCCTCTCTCCTTGATAGCGTTCTGGGAGGCTCACTTCCCTTGGTGGAAACATTCTTCTACCAAGACTTCATGTGGTGGATAAGGTCCTTCCCACTCTCTAGTCATTTTCCGAGTTGCTCTGTTAAAAGGGACTTAGCTTCATTTCCTCTCTCCTCATTCTGCCCCCACCCCCAAACCCTCACCACCAATGTGACAAAAGTATCATATATGCCTGATAAAAAAATGACAAACTCAGGTTGCCTATTGGTGTTTTTTCACAGTCCTCTGCCCCCAACCAGGAATTGAGAATACATTCCCTGGAGGCTAGTTAGAAAAACATTTTTGGAAGCTCCACTAGATAGTCCATAACATCCCACACCAGCGGCAGGCAAGTTCAGGAAGACCTTGACTTGTTTTTCTTTTCAGGCTGTTTCCCACCCATCAGGAGCAGTGACACAGGAGATTAAGGGGTGTTTTGGTACCCTCTCCTACTGGAGCATCTCAGTTTGGGAGCTGACAGTCATTTCAAGGTGTTTAGTCATTATCCTCTGCTGAAAGGCTATTAATTCCTTCCCAGCGAGAGCCTCTGCCCATAGACCCAGACAGTGTGGATGCCAGAACACAAGCCCCTCCCTCAGAAGGTTGGCATGACCTCCTCTGGTAACTTAGCAACTCAGACTAGTAGATGCAGGCAGGACCATCAGACATAGCCTGTTGCTCTGATGTGTGTTTTCCCTGATGCACACTGGCTCTCCTGTGTTTGGTGAATAGTATCAATTCATTGTGGAAGTCCTGGTGGAGCTTAGGTTTCCTCCTGCAATGTAGCGTTTGGAAGTGATCAGGGGCAAGGGTTCTTACAGTGAAAGTAACCTCCATAATAAGATGTTTATAAAGACTGAGAAAAAAGCTGACAATCCTGCAGACGTATTTCTCTTTAGTGCAAGAAATGTGGGGTCTAGTGACTTCAGGATGCATTACACTTGCCACTATGCTAAGCTGTCTGGGGAGCAGCCACTGCATCCGGAGAAGCCGGAAGGAAATTGATTGATGAAAAAGGCTCTCTCTGGATCATATGCTTAATTTCGGTAAAGTTGCTCTGTATTAGAAACGAATGTCTCCAGGGACCTACGAGCAGGAAAACACAAGTCTCTGGGTTTAAAGGCTGCAAAGGATGCAAAATGCAAATGTCAGTGGCGATTTTAACTGCCGATTGATTGCCCTTAGGGCCCTGGTCCCAAGGTTTACTAGGAACAAAAATACGTATGGCATTGTAACAGAAGTGTCTATATTGTACCTAAAGGATAGTCAAAGCCAAACTGCCGGGCATTGGACCATGTATAGCCTTATTGTAAAATCCTAATATGAGGTGTTTTCCACATTTAACTCATCTTAAGTCATTTCCACATTTAAATTAAATGAAGCTGGTTAGCTGGTTAGCTGTTAAGCCAAGCGTAAATCAACATTTAAGAAAAAGAAGAACACCAACCTTTCCGTTTACTCTAGAAGCACAGCAACCATTCTAAAAGATAGACAGCACTTAGTGAATGAGGACTTACACTGGGCCTCACATTTGGGAGAAACTGACGAGTGTAGAGCCCGGTCTTACTACTGCCATGACAGGCTGTGAACAGCCCAAGATGACAGCCTCACGCTTCACATATACACATGTAGATCTTTACCTCTGGAATATCTGGTAAAAGGGGCAGTTTGGGAGAGAAACAAAAAGTCGGGTGGTGGAGAAGGCGGGGGAAGAGAGGACAGCCTTTAAAAGTGGTCAAACCCGGTCAAAGCCTTCCTTCCTCTCAGGCCTTTTCCAGCTGATGGCCACCCCTCCATCTATGGGGCAATTTTGACAGCTCCCTATGGTAATGGCAAAGCCTTGGAGAGAGCTATAAAGCTGGGTCAGCAGTACCAATTTTTTTTTTCTTATGCACAGATTGTGGAAGTAGTAATATGCAAAATTGATTGTACAACTTCTTGAATCACTTATAAGTTAAGTGTCTTTGCTCATTTTAAGCCAAATATGTAAAAAAAATGCACTTAGTATATTATAACTAGAATTACTCTTTCATCATTCTTGCGACCTATAAGGTGAACCTGCTAAAAAGTAAAAAAGGCCAAGCTAATTCTAGGAGTTAAAATGACATAAGAATACCATTTAATTCAGTAATATCTTTCAGTGTTATCACTGGAAAAGGGCCCATAGTTTCACTTTTCTCTTCACTGAATCTTGGGGGAGGTTCCACTCTTCAAAATGTAGTTAATGTGTAGGAGGAAAATCACATTTTAAATAGCTTAGTAACTTATTTTAGAATGAGCACTGCCATTTTAGTAAAAAGAAAAATAACCACACGTTCTCCGGGATATCAAGTCCCAGTGAGCAAATCAAAAACCAGGATAAAGGACTCTGGAGAAAGATTTGAGAATCTAAGCTATACACGCCTAAGAGCCTGGAGATGCACAGCTGTCATTTTAAAGGAAAGAGTTGTGAAGTCTTCAGTGAAAGAAGTGTGAACAACCAGCTGCTGTGCTTCAGCCTTTGTGAGGCAGGGGCTCCCTCCAGAGCCGAACGCGCTCAGTGCAGGCCTGCGGGCCTGGGTCCCATCCTAGGAAGATTTTCAACACTGGCTTCTTCTCTGAGAGAGAGAGAGTGGGAAAGAAATCCTTTCCTTTAAAAGCTTTTATTGAAACCTGTAAGCCACAACTTATCAGGAAGGTAGTATCTGGTACTCTTCCTTCAATCAAAGAAGAGTCTATTTTCTCAGCAGACAACGAAACAACCTAGATTAGGGTTTGACTGGTTCTTGACCTTGTATTCTGCCATCATGGCACTAGTCTCTGTCTCCACTGCGGAGAGGAAGGGTGTGCTGGGGAACATACGTACGCCACAGACGTGGAATGACACAGAAAGGCAGGTTCTGGCCCTAGGGCATTTTTTTTACACTTGTTTATATAGTTTGGGGGAACTATTTCTCACTCACTTTAGATGAGGTGTAAGCTATATCTTCCACTTCCATGTAATTAACTCTGTCACTGTGGTGGCGCTTTGTTCCCTTAATACAGAGTCCTCAGTAAATGACAGTAAGGATCAGCAGCATCATTGCCCATTTACTGAGCACCTACTATGTGTCTGACAGTGTGCTAGGTTCTTTAATACATTATCTCCAATCCTTACAACCATACTGAAACCATACATGTACTATATATATTATTATATATTACATATATATATATATATATAATATATATATGCTGTATAATATATAGAGAGAACCATATTTTTAGATGGTGGAACTGAAGTTCAGAAAAGTAGGTAACTTGAAGGTCATATAAGTAGAAGCTGGTAGCACTGGGGTTCATATGAAGCCTCTTGCCCCGCTGCCTTCTTAGTGATGCTAAACTAATGGCCAAGGGGGTATGTTACAGTACACAATGGTACATAACATTTTTAAAAAGAAAAACAAAGTTAGAAAAAGGTAAAAGGCCAAGGCTCTATATCTCATTATTGCAGAACGTTTTCCTGCCTCTGAGACAGGTTTGCTCAATCTCAGTATTATTGACATTCTTTGTCACGGGGGCTGTCCTGTAGACTGTAGATGCCAGTAACACACACACACTCACACACACACCCTCCCAGGTCCTGGATGTGACAATGAAAATGTATCCAGACTTAGCCACATGTCCCCTGTAGGGCAGACTCGCCCCTGCTTAAGAGTCACTGCTCTCAGAGGTAATATTGAGGGTGGGGGTGTAACCCAATATAAATAACAGAGGTGGGATTTATATTGGGTTGTCGGAAAAGTCATGATGCATTTTTGCAACGAAAAACAGAAAAAATATGTCATGACTTTTCTGACAACCCAGTAGCATTGTTGGGGGAGAAGAGGGGGTTGCCAGGGTTTTTAACTTGTTTTAGCCCCAGAATCCTTCTTCAGATTGACTCCTAGGCAGTTCTATGCTTTGGTTTTTCCACTTCCTTGAAACCCATGGACTCCTCACTCAGTTTGGAAACCACTAGATTAAATGTCTTCCAAGGCCTCTTCCATTTAAAAATTTTATTTTTTCTGTTTCTGCATTCTCCCCCGGGTCTTCTACCAGGTTTCTCTAGCTATAAAAGCTGACCAGAACCAACCAGCAAACAGCTGGTGTGCAGCTGTTATCCCTCCAGCTTAGCGGAGGGCTTTTTGTTTTGGTTTGGCCTCTTCCTGCTCCCTGGAAGGGCTGAGGGGCCTATGCCAGGTGGGATCACCCTTCTTGGAAAGTAGCAGTAGATACGATGTCTGTTAACTTTGGCTGTGTGGTGCCCATGCAGAGGCAAGCAAGCCCTGCTTTGATTTCCGCACTTAAGCAATATACAGTTTGGCAAAAGTTGGGCTTGGTGTTCAGTCCGTGAACCCTGTGCCCGACCTGGCAGAGAGCAGCACAGGCTGGCTGCCAGGATACCAGGCTCACCCTTCTTTGGTTTCTCCCAAGCAGGAAAGGGACCAGGATGGATTAGCCAGAAGACAGTGAGCCTTTTTATATTGCCAAGCTCAACCCTGCTAGCATCTCCAGGATACAGTCCTGTTATGAGAATGCCTCCTCCTATTAATCTTTGTATGTGTCAGCTGCGGGGGATGGAGGAAACCCTTTTGGCCACGTTGCCCAAGAAATGAACGTCCCCTTTCTCCCTTTCCAGGGGCAGCTACTCTTTGGTAAATATTGGTCATGTGCTTTCCCCAAACATTTATATACATATATGCATGGTTTTTAGAACATAAAAATGTGTTCTATGTTCTGAAAGCTCTAAGGCTTGTGACATGGTTAGCTCTCTGCTGGCATCGGCAAGCACCCAGCACATGCCAGCTGTTGATAGTGAGAGCGTAGGCACTTCTCTCACCTCTCCTTTCTTCTCCCACTCCTCTCCCGCTTCCGCTCTCAAGCAATCGAGGATTGCCTTGAATTCCTTCCACACTCCATTCCCACTTTTTGCCTCTTTCATTGCCATCCTCTGAGTCCAGCTTTTTGCCTTTATCTCGCTCCTCAAATGGTCGGAATGGATGGGAGCTGGGGGCATAAGATGGCCCTTTTGGAGTTTCATGGCAGCTTTTAACGAGAGTGGCTTAGACACCTCAAACCTTGCTCATAACATATTAAATGTTTCATAGACTCATTGAATTTTAGAGCTAAAGGAGGCCAGAGAGGTCACTTGGTGTACTTATTCCTTTATTCTGCAGATAGGGACCTGAAGTCCAAGGAGTAGTGACTGTCCAGGAGGATATATGACTGCCAAGAGTCAATCCATGTCTTCTGGGGCCTTTCACCATACCAGATAAAAGAACAGGAAAGTCTGTTTACCAGAGCACTTGTTTTCAATGTAATATTTATGGTATGCATTCATGAAACGTTTTTACAGTAATAGAAATTTTACTTAGGAGCAAAAGAAGTAAGTATGTTTATCAATCCCAAAGTGACTTCCTCTTTAAATGTGACTGTTTACAGTTCCAGCTAAGCAGTAGTAGCAAGGGTCACTGCTTATATCTAAGTTGGAAGGAACCATCCTATGCACAGAGCAAAAAGGCACCTAGGTGTGGCCCCAGAGTAGAGGATCAGTGTTCAGGGAATGGGCACATTATACTATCATACAAAGCCTGTCACTCAGGTCATCCTCCAACCTGGCCTTGGCAGCTCTTCCCTGAATGCTAAGGAGAGGCAGTGAAAGAGCTTTCCACTCAAATGTCTGTGGAACTCTGAGAGAGCAATTTTCCACACTTGAGGGCGTGTTAAAGCTTGGAGCAGATCACCATATCCAGTGGGTTCTGCAGCGACAGGAAACCATGGACTTGGCACAGACTGGCAAGCATCTTTGGCAGTGGCCTTGCCTTAGAGTAGGCACAGCAGGGGGACCAGCTTCACAGGCCCCTTTGCAGCAGGGTACCACCTCGGGGCTGGAGGAGGAGGGGGGCACTGCAGGGTACCCGAGGGCACCAAGTTTGTGAGTGCCATGAGTATACTTTGGGGATCCCAAACAGAGTTGAAAAGAGAATGATAACTAACATTTAAAGAGCTGTCTTGCACTTTCTGGCAAATGTGGGTAATAATAGTTAGCTCGTAAAGTTAATGTGAAGATTAAATGTGACAAAGAGCATAAAAGGCATATAACACAGTAGGGAACGTGAGATCACAGCGGTTAGAAGCACCCCTCATCCCAGGTGAGGCATAGAGAACCCTACAAGGTTCTTTCTCCTACATACGGGGTCTCTCATCGTGCTAGGTGTGTGGCATTCAGCCTCGTCTTTAGAGTATATTACCTTCATTACGGTCTTTCGTCCTGCCATCCTGATACATAGCAGGAGGAGTAGTCAGTCCTAAAGACAGGGCGAGAACACAAAGGCATCCTTAAGGCCAACGTATGCTAAAGAGCTACTTGCTTCTTCAAAATACTGGGTGATTGAGTCTACAATTGGCATCATTAAGAGAAGTGAAGAACAAATTAAGTTACATCAGGGCTTTAGGGTTTAATGTGTAAATAAACACTTCATAATAATAAACATCTTTGTCATTTCTAAAAATATAAATGTTTTCCAATTTAACCCCATGTTTCTTCTAACTAAGCATCTTTGTAGCCTAGACTGTCACCTAAGCAAGAGGCCACACTGTCCTTTAAAGGGCAGGTTTATCAGTGAAACAGGCTCCTTTCTGTATGGCTGGCTCTTGGTTACTACCGCTGCTCAGTGGCGAAGACCTGTCTCTCTCTCGCGCTCTCTCTCTCTCTNCTCTCTCTCTCTCTCTCTCTCTCTCTCTCTCTCTCTCTCTCTCTCTCTCGGTTACTACCGCTGCTCAGTGGCGAAGACCTGTCTTTCTCTCTCTCTCTCTCTCTCTCTCTCTCTCTCTCTTGGTTACTACCGCTGCTCAGTGGCGAAGACCTGTCTCTCTCTCTCTCTCTCTCTCTCTCTCTCTCTTTCTCTTTGACAGCTTTCTGTAGTTTTTCTGACACATTTTTATGTAAGGCATCCCTGAATATTTTACAGAACGTTCCTGACTTGCCCTGACTTTTTATGGCCTTACTGATTGAAGTTCTATTTTTTGGCATAATAATTATTATAGTTGAGAGACTGTGATCATCTCTATCTATCTCTTACATCTTGTAGGTCACTTCGGCAGCCAGAAGCATTTGCCCATAGAATAGAGATTCATCCACATAGCATGCTTCCCCTGTATAGTGGGCAGTCCAGAGGGTGACAGACTTTATAGCTGACGTTTTGTCACTGTCCTTCCATTTTGATATGCAGTCAATTCTCATTACTGAGGACCTACGAGTATGTTTTATACAGTCACTGCGCACACTGGATTAGGAATACGGAAGCATTAGCTCCAAGGGGAAATAAAGCGTTAGGTTCCTGGGAGCCTCTGGTCACAACATTGTCATCAGCTGATCAATACATAACCTTATTTTATGTGTGTTTGTGTTTAAAACACCTTATTTAACATACATTGTTGAATTAGAACATTGAACATTGGCCAACAGCGCTAGAGTTCATGCCTGAAAGAAGCCTATCTAACACACACGTGTTTTCTCCGTAAGGCACATCACAGCCTCTCACGCTCAGGAACACTAAACAGCTCTTCAGCACTACTCTTGGGAGCTATTGAAACAGCAAAATCCCCAACAGAAAGCACAAACATGACAAAAGCATGGCACTGAATAGATTATGGTAAGGACACTGTTTACAGCATCAGAGCAGAAACAAGGCGGGGCATCGTTTTGTACCTGCACGTAGGCAACTAAATTGTGGTTCACATTTTTCACCACTCTGTGCATGTTCTCAAATGACTGCAGAGGTGTCCAGAGCATTGATTTGGGGGTTGCAAATAAATTTTAGGGAGCAGGCAAATTAATAAATACAGAACCCATGAATAATAATAGGGGTCCACTGCATTTTTATATATTTGAATATGGAATGTAGATTGATCACAGAAATATTCAGTATGTAGTTAATATATTCTGAGTCTGGTCCAATCCTACCTTATAGTAAATGCAGATCTCAATAACACTGAAAATGGTAATTCTAATAGACCAAATATGTTTTACCTGGCCAAAAAGAAAATCTGATAATGACTTTTAGAAAGGTCAAGACCCAAAAGCATAGAATATTAAATTTTTCTGTTCAAAGAACAGAAATAAACTGGCCTGGTTATGAGGTACATTATTCAGTGTACCCCCATAATTCATCTCTCTTTTCTCTCCTTCCCACTCCTCCTCCCCACCACACACACACACACACACACACACACACACACACACACACCTCCTTTACTATGTCTAACTACTAAAATGCTTAAGAAGGGTGTTGGAACCAGGCCAAGATATGCTCAGCATGGGCCGCGGCCGCCAGTGGTGTGACCAGTGATGCAGCACAGGTTCTCTGGTCTGTTGGAATATTTATTAGATTTAGTGCTGACACAGTTTCTGTTGATTAGCGGACCTAAACTGAATGTCAACGGTACTGATGGCTACAGAAATGTGACAGTATCTTACTCTCAGGCCCCATCCAACCCTGACCTGTAGGGTTAGATGCTGTACTGAATTCTGTCTTAATTTCGTAGTAACTAGCCTAGACTTTGATCAGAAATACTTACTAATTTTAAATTGTATCTCCTCCTCAAGAGGTGTGATTTAAAGTCTTTCCAGGGAGCACATAAACAAAAGAATATTATAGCTGTTTCTTACTTCAGTCTTACAACAAAATCTGAAAGACCATGGTCACGAAGTCCAATTGTATAAATAACACAGGAAGAGAAAAAATGGTGTTTGAAGATAAAAAGTTGCTGGTGGTTTCACATACTCTTGAGATCCAGTAAAACTGGAGATATCTCAACCCCCAGCTGATGGTGGAGAAGTTGTTTACAAAAGTCCTGTGAAGAAAAGAGGAAGATAATACCAATGGGTGCATATTTCTAGAACCTGGAAATGTAAAATGCTAGTAAAATGTGCTTTGCAGTACAACCACAATTTTAACAGTTCCTCAGAGGCACAGAGCTACTGTTATTGGCAATCTGTAAGGAGATGGATAACTTCATAGAGAAATCTTTAAAAGTAAGGTGGGAATAATTTGAAGATAACTATAGGCAAATTTTTTTCCATTAAACCATAACAGTAACACTTCTCTGTGCTCCCCAGGATAAAGATTTAGCAGGTTGGCATCAGCTTCAGAAAACGAGTCTTTAAGTAGACAAAGGATTCAATTAAGTTGTTCCCAAGGTCTTGAGTTTAGCAGCTTGATTTACCAAAAAAAAAAAAGCCTTTTTTTTTCCCCCCCGGTGACAAGTGTTTTGTGAATAAAAATGTTGGGGGCAAAATTAGTGTTCTGCATTCTACTCTCTCATCTAATGAGGAAGCTGAAGAAACAGCTTCCTTTCTTTCACTGAAGCCTTTAGAATAAAAGATCACCTTGGAGGTCGTTGCTGTGACACTTATCTGGGGCAGTCAGACAC
>NW_017731377.1:5375152-5391345 GCF_001890085.2 Hipposideros armiger | reverse complement strand
TATTCTTTGTGAACGGTGCTCCAGAATTGTGCACACAGAGCCTTTGCCCCTCTGGTATGTACTTTCAATACCTCATTCTTTTTTTTTCCTTCTTTTTTTAAATTTATTTTTTATTAGTTTCAGGTGTACAAAACAATGTAATAGACATTTACACCCGTCACAATGTGATAACTTCCCTTCCTCAATCTACTGCCCCTCTGACATCGTATATATTGGGTCGTCAGGAAAGTCATGACACATTTTTGCATTGAAAAACAGAAAAATACATCATGACTTTCCCGACGACCCAATAGTTGTTACAATTCCATTGACTCAATTCTCTACGCTGTACTCCACATCCTATGACGATTATGTGTATATATATAAAATTATAGTTGACATTGATTATGATTCAGCTTCAGGTGTACACTGCAGTGGTCAGGCATCTACACCATCCATGAACTGGTCTCCCTAATAAGACGTGACCATCAGACACCCTAGAAAATCTTTACAACATTATTGATTATATTCCCCAAACAGTGTTTTGTATCCCTGAGGCAATCTTGTGGTTACCAATTTGTGCTCTAATCCCCTCACCTTTTCCCTCATCCCCACCCCCTCCCATCTAGCAACCCTCAGTTTTTTCTCTCTATCTCTGAGACTGAGTGATTAGTTTGTTCATTTATTCTATTCTTTAGATTCCACATATAAGTGAGATCATATGGTTTAATACCTCATTCTTGATTCCTTCCGTTTTCCTTCACCCTTTCTTTATCCATCTTTTCCCCACTCCTATTTTTAATTTTTGTAGTAATTGTTGCATTTTGTGTGTCTTCGTAAACCGCCAGAAGTCCTCTGTGAAATAAGGTGCAGCATAACTGAATAGCTAAGTCATAGATGCAGAGCTGTCTTGGTTCATACCCTTCATGTCATATCCAATATGTGGCACCCAGTCTTGATCCTTACTCCTTTTAGTGCTTGTTTCAGCTCAGATATATTGGTGTTTGATAAGCTGGTACTTCTGTTAAATCAGACTATGGTATGCTAGCTCATATTTGAAATGAGAGTCCAATATAGCTATAAACATATGGCTCACACTGTGCAATGTTCTTTTTCCTTTCCCAGGGAGTTTCAAAAAAATATACAAGAACATGTGTCCAATCCTAGGATTCCCTGCCAGAATTTTTTTCCTAAATTGTGGCTTGACATTTCAGATCATTAAGTGGACACATCTGTCCGAGTATGTTTTCCTTTTCAAAAGAATATTTGAAGACAGTTACCCAGCGACGTAGTTGAACATTCTTAGTTTGCCCCAAGGTATTTAGTGTTCTCAACCCTTAAGAGCAGGCAGAAATCCACAGAGCTGTGTGCAGTCATTTTGTTAGTGGCCATGTGGTCCCTGGGTATTGAGTGAAAATATAGAATTCACTTTCCTGTTTCCTTTAAGCACATATTTGTGAGTAATTCTTAATAAGTCAGTGGTTTAGGGGAAAGAACCTTAGAGTCAAAGGATTCATTTTTAAATCTCGCCTCTGGTTTTGAGCAAATCTTATAACTTAATGGAGCCTCAGTCTTCTTAACATATAAAATAAATAATACTGATGCCTGTTCCACCTCCCTCATAGGGTTACCGTGAAACTCAGATGTGTGTGAAAGTGCTTTGGAAACTATCAGAGCGATTAGAACTGCATTTATTTCCCCAGTCTGGGATGAAATGAGATCATAATAACTAACAGCCAAACACCATTTATTTGGCTCCACTGTGCTAAAATTTTAGTTCCCTCAGACTTTTCCCAGCTAGTCCTGGGAGTTAGCTGGGATTGCTGAACACGTGCTCTGGAGTGAACCGTCTTGGATTCTTCACAGTGAGCGCCATGTTCCTTCTCTGGGGCTCACTTCAGTGGGCTTTCGGTTGCTGCTCACATTGCCACACTAAATCCTTGGCCTGATGCCACTAATGTCCTTGCTAAAGGGACATATGCCCTTCACACCTGGTTGGCTTGGCAGGACCCTACATGAGGCACGTCCACGGGATAGATGAGGTGGCGGGGTTCTCTACAGCCATACTCGAAGCTTTCTGCCCCAGAGTTTGTGCACATTATTTAAGGTTGCTGCGGAGACCGCAAGCTGAGTGGCCCAGGGAGGATATAAACTTGAGGAAGCCTCTGGCTGTTTTGGAGCTGTGAATTCTAACCATTCTGTGACTGTTGTTGGAGGATCATTGACAGCTGAGCTGTCATAGCTAATGACTGGACAGCTGTCTCCCACTAACTGTGGGGGTGCCAGGAAACTGGCTTTTTCAGAGAAGATTAGAGAAAGTGAAAAACAAATACAGATACAGCTTTTTGGAGAGCCCGAGGTTACAAGAGGCCCACGTGGTCTGAGCAGATAATGGTGCTATTCTTTGTTACATAAGCTACATGAAACAATGGTTTTTATCAGATCTTTTTGTAATTTCTTTTTTTTTTTAAGATTTTTATTGGGGAATTGGGAGATGGGAACAGCTCTCGGGACTTGGGGGAAGGGGAACAGACAAGTTGCTGTCCTTTTGTTCTTCAGTCTAGTTGTGGAGGACTTTGCTTCACTGGCCCAAGTTGGCACCATCATTGCGCTCTTCCCGGGCGAGGCAGATCAGTCGCCGGCTTCTGGACGGCAGCTCACTGCAGCTGCTGGCCGCTCACGCTGGCTGCTGGCTACACACGGTAGCCCATGGCAACCCACCGCCACAGGGGCTGCAGCCTATGCCGTCGCTGGCGACTCACAGCAGCCCAGCTCCAGGTCGAGCTGTTGTTCAGCATCTTAGCTGTAGAGGGCAGTGTCACTGGCCCTCATATGTGGGATCCGAACTGGGGCCCTCTGGCGTACCAAGCCAGCTCTTAACCAACGCACGACTCGGCCGGCCCTGTAATTTCTTGCCTTAGCAATTAGCCATAATAAGCTAGAGTTTCTGGTCCTGGCCATTCTGCTCTGCTAAGAATCTTTCCCTTTCCTCCAATACATTAATTATTTGGATGTGAAATAAACCTATAGGCTTTAAATCTCTGCCTGGGAAAATGAAATCCATCCTAGGAGAAGTTTAGATGCACCTACCTGGTGGGAACTAGGGCTACTTGTCTTAAAACCTCACACACGGCAAGCATGTGTTTTGTTTTTATTTAGATTGAGCTGATTGGGAGAGTGGACCGCATACAGTTTATGGGCATACGAGCTAAAGCCACCCATTGTTTCTACCTTCATATTCATTGTGCTGTCCTACCTTCCAGTTATGGCACCATCCAGTACTCTCCAAAACAAGGCAAACAGCTGTGCTTTCTCAGTTACCTAGTTTTATTCTGAAAGGTGGTATATCTGAAAAACTTCCACAGAACCAATCATTAAGTCTGTGTTCATTGATTTTGACTTTTAATCCCAATAGAGCAGAAGCTAAAGATACATTATTCTCTTTTTCATTAATATTTAATTCATTACTGAAGAAAATAGGTGGTATTCCATGATATAGTCCTAGAAAATTTTTTGAAATTACATCAACCAAAATGTATTCAGTATTGACATAATACATGAAAATGCTGTCTGGCTAAGAGCAGAACTTCTGATGATTAGCTGTACCGATGTTTTCATCCTGTGGATGGTTAAGGAAGAATTGAGTTCTGGTATTACAGACTTAATTTTGACCTTCAAGGGAGGACTGATAAGAATTGATAAGAACATTGAGGAAAAGTAACTAGAGCACCTTACTTAGCATTTCTAATAATCAAGGAAAGGAATACAAGCTCTTCAAGGCATCAAGGCAGTTTTGAGAAAATGGTTAAATAAAAAATAAACTATAACCTCAATTTTATTGTGCGTAGTCAAAAGAAAAATTATATTATCAAGAATGGAAGAGTCTGCATGGGGGTGAGCATAGAGAAGCCAAAGAAAAAAATGTGATCATCACACCCCCAGTTACCCATGGGAGAGGAGCCTGAGTCAGCAATCGGAATTTAGTCTGTTCAGCAAACCCTATTGTGGAGATGAATGGAGCTTTCAAAACCCGTAAGATAATCAGATTCTATGTTCACCGAGCAACCTTCTGATTATAAACAGAATTTGCAGACAGATTTTCTAGTGATAACTAGGCTACATGAAAATGTGTGTTTTTTTCTCACTTCAAATTGTTATTTTATATACCAGCCTCCTGTTTGAATAGCACATGTAATTCTCTTAAGCTTAATCAATTTTTGTACATTCATAAAAATTATTTTTAGGACCCACCAAGTAATACCATCTCTAGATTATCTTTCTATAATTTTAATAATGACCTTAGAGGGAGGTGTCCAGTAATTTCAAATTTTAAGAAATTGATTGATTAAAAGACAGTGAAAAGCTCTAAGTTTAATTGTATGATGACCTATACATAATGAACTGAAGTTTATAAAAATGTCAAGAGTAGCATGTTAGACATGGATTATTTGCCAGAATCAAATCTACTCAGTTTAAGCTATAAAAAATTTTTTAAAATGGCAGGAGTGGTGGAAATGAGAAGGTAATTGAAAGGATGTAGAAGTATCTCACAGAACCCAAGATCAGGAAGTACTCCTGTCTGAACCAGAAAATAAAAAAGTGAGAACCAAAGTCATATTCTCTTTCTCTCTGAGGTTTCATGAACTCCCATCTCTACTTCTCTGTTTCTCTGCTTCTCTATGAAAATAGTTGCCCAGCCCTTGCCTCGCAAGATCATTCAAGAGCCTAGTAGACACCAGCTAGAGTCTCAGAAGCCAAAAGTCCAGGGAGAGGGCCTCTGATTGGCCCAACCTGGACAAGTGTTCACTGCTACTCCATCCTGTGGACCAAGGATGACAACATGTGTGGTCTCTTCTACCCGGTAACTGCTGTTTAAGGAGGATCTTAAAGAAGGTGACCTGGGCAGGGCTGTGAGTGATGGGCAGCTTTCAGAGAAGCAGGAGACATTCCAGACATGCATCCCAAGTGGTGTCTGCCAAAGATAACCAATAATAATAATAACAATAACAGTAGTAATTTAAAAAATATATTTGGAGTAAAATAAAGAACAAGCAGAGAAGGCAGATTATCAGGACATATTATATAATTTTAACATGTGAGAGGAAACAGATATATGTAATACTTTTGTTTCATAGCTATCTCCAGGAGTAATCTGAGTATTGAAAGTTTTATAGCCAACATGTTAAGAGGAAATTAATTTCAAATATAATGAGCATAGAATAAGAAAGTGCCTGAGGACTTTAAATTTGTTGAGGCCTTTAAAGCCTCTTAGAGCACTAGATAGATATTGAGGAAATTGCCAGATGAGTTTGAGAGGAGGTGTTGTCAGTAATCCAGAGGTATTGTGGAGAAGATGAGAGCTTTTAGGAAACTGGAGGCAGGAATATATCGCCTTGTATTTTCCAAGCAGGAGAGAGAAAGTTTGCTCGTGGAAGCTTGACATTGATGTGCTAAGATCCTAGGAGAGATCACTTATACATATTTAAAAAGTCACTAGGTGCCAGCATGGGCCTTTGAAAAGGAGTCAAAACAAGCTAGTAATAGTATCTAAAAAAAAGAAAAAAAGAAATGAGCTTACACTAGTGGACAAGGAGACTGTATGATACTTAATGCATCTTGATTTAGCAGGATATTTGAGTAAAGTCTTCAGATCCCTGTGGACAGATAAAGAACTGTAGTCTGAATGGTAGTGTAGTTAGATGAAATTGATGAATGGAGTGATATTTGACCTTTTCACATTTGTCCACATAAACAGTAGATACAGAGATAGCAATCTTACTAATCCAATTTTCAACACACAAAACTAGGAGGGATGGTTATATACACCAGTTGACAGAATCATCAAAGAGCAGAACCTGCTGGAGCATGTACCTAAACCAACAATATAAAATTCAGTAAATGTAAAAACATGGTATTTTATGCTGAGCTCAACTGCAAAAATACAAAATGAGAAACATTGGGCTTAATAGTAATTTGGTAAGATAAGTTCTAGAGACGGGTGAGCTGGCAATATGATACGGTTGCAAAAATATACAGAGGGTGCCAAGAAAATGTATACACATTTTAAGAAAGGAAAAAAAACTATTAAAATTATGCTGATGGTAACCACTTGGAGCACCTCTTGTAATTGCAGAAGTCAAACATGACTTATATTCATCTTTTGTTATCGGTACATATTGAGTATTACAATTTTAGTACAGTTTTTTTCCTTTCTTAAGATGTGTATACATTTTTTTGGCGCCCTCTGTATATGTATAGTGCCAATGTAATTTTAAATTATATATTTAAAGGAATTATATCCAGACTAAGGGTTGTAAATATTGACCGTTTATGTTGGCTAGTCCACATCTGAATTATAACAATCTTCTCTGGGAAATTCATTGACAAAATGGAACACGTCCAGATGATAAGGAAGCTTAACATAAATTTCTTTGATGCTTAGCTTCTTTATTTTGCTATGTGTAGTGAGCCGTAAGGACTAAAATCTCCCATAGCACGTTCTCAAGGAGCTTACTTTGTATCAGTCCAGTCGAAGGGCATGGAAACTGAATACTTGAGTAAAACCCACTCCCCTCAGCCTTTTGAGCTTGAGTGAGTGGGTTTAACAGTGATAATTCCCCCTTCATTAAAAATGTATATTGGTTTCTGAATGCTAAGTTAAATTTCATATTCTGTATTACTGGTTTCTTAATCCATTGGATGGCAGCACCGTTTAATGTACATTGTAAGCATCTTTCCACTTTCCTTCATCAGGGGAATGGGCGAGAGGTTTTAGATGGAGACAGAAAGGATTCTCAATGTATTTAAAAATAAAAGTAGATTGTTAAAAAAAAAAATCAGTGTTTTCCAAATCTTGGAATTGTTTCCTATGTATAAAGAATATTCCCTATTAAATTTAGAGCACTTGCAGAATTAAAGGAAGAGAATCCAAAATGACTTATTGAAACTCTCAGGAAATGATCTAGAAGTAATATACAGTCTTTAAAAGGGGCAAGATGGCTAACTTCCACACACAAATACACAAACGTGTACACACACACACACACACACACACACACACACACACATTACTGTAGATTAATGATAGTACATATGATTGCAGGAACTTGCAGCCAAACAGTGTTAAGTTTTTCATGGCCAGCTGAATTAGATATTACTTATTGATAAAGCCAAAATACAACAAGACTTTCTATCAAACTGCAGATGTTAAAAACATAGCTGTTACAGAGAGAATGCTAGTAAATTATTCATAGGCATTTCATTTTGGGTTTTGAAATCTACTTTTTGAAGTTATAGAAAATTCACTATGAAAATTCTTTAATCCCATCTTTTCTTCTGCTACTAAGCACCTCACCCACATGGCTCGTGAAAATATTCTGTTAAAAGTAATTTAAGGGCCAGCTGAGTGGCGTGATGGTTAAGAGCTGGCTTGGGATGCCAGAGGGCCCCGGTTTGGATCCCACATATGAGAGCCAGTGACACTGCCCTCTACAGCTAAGATGCTGAAAAACAGCTCAACCTGGAGCTGGGCTGCCGTGAGTCGCAGGTGACAGCGTAGGCTGCAGCCCCTGCTGCAGTGGGTTGCCATGGGCTACCGTGTGTAGCCAGGAACCAGCATGAACGGCCAGCAGCCGCAGTGAGTGGCTGTCCAGAAGCCGGTGACTGATCTGCCTCACCCAGGAAGAGCGCAATGATGGTGCCAACTTGGGCCAGTGAAGCAACGTCCTCCACAACTAGACTGAAGAACAAAACAACAGNACCACAGGTGAGGTGGCAGCACGTGGCGCGCGGTATCAGAGGAGCCCTCGGAGAGCAGAGAGCTGGAAGTCAGGTTACTGCGTTACATCCATACAGTGCTTCAGATTGCCGCAAAGTGATGTCCACTTGCAGCTGTTTAAAGGAATTTAAACTTTTTTACTCTTGAGAAACATAATCGAACATATCTCGATGGCTTCAAAATGTCTAGGATTTCTACAGCTTTTGGTAGATTTTGAAGAGGTATAATTTTTCCACCACTTGAAATACTTTATTTCTCAAATGTTAATTATTAAACAAACATACTTAGTAATATTTGAATCATTGTACTGGAACTCAGAAGACTGGTTTTTCTATTTGGATTTATAAACCTCCGAAATTTGGCAACTGGCCCTCACGAAAGATTTCTTCCAGCAGAGCTCTTATATCTTTGTTTGTGTTTTCCTTTCCCACTTAAGCACATTTATCTTTGCTTCTAGCTGCTCCCAGCACTCTGTGAAACAGTAGTCTTCTTGGCAACTGTTCTGTGTAGGCTCCCGCTCCATCAGGATGACACAACGGCAGCAAGCTGGAAGGGTTACATAATTAGATGGAATTAGATGGAATAACGAGCTAGTATCAGGAGGGGAAAAACTGGCAGCAGTGAAATGCAGAGGCACCTTAAGAATAACTTGCAAATCTGTCAAGTATCCTACTTATTAAATCAAAATGAGAATGGGTATAAATAGTAATATATATTTTTTAAAATGTGCCCTCGCTTCTTAGAATAGATGCCTTCCAGCAAAGTCACCTACAAAGTGAATGCCAAAGTTTGGTCTAATTCCGTGTAGTAAGGTGGAACTCGAGTTCTAGGGAAAGCCGTACCGTGATAATTTTAATAAGAATTATCAGGATAGACCCCTTGCCCCGCGTTTGCTGCTTATGAGGCTGCCAGGTAACGTTCTGTTCATTTATAGCAGACCTGAGTAGCATTTTTGTTTTAAATATTTTGGAAAGAGAAAGTTTATATGTTTAACAGACCATTTTAAAGAAGAAAATAAAAATCACCTACCACCCAAGTAGGTTTTTTTGTGGGGGTTTTTTTCACATGGATAGTCACCGCACAGATGACCACAATTGATTTCACCAGTCCTTTATTTTGGGACATTTGGGCTGTGTCCGGTTCCTCGCTATTGTAAACAAGGCTGTGATGAACAAGCTTGTGGTTCAGTCTTTGCCCACCATTGATTATCCCAATAGGTGTCTGATTGCTAGTGGAATCGTTAGGTCAATGTATTCATAACTGTTTTCGTTTACTTGGTGATATTTTTATTATTCTGGAGTCTCTTCTCCACTGTCCATCATATCCCTAGTCTACACTATCCGTCATACTCCTGGTCTACACTGCTCTATGAGCTTCCACCTCACACAGAACAGCTTTGTTCTGCCCTATTTCTTTTTTCTTGTTTTCTTTTTTTGTATTTGTTTCCCTTACATGTGTTCTATCTATTGACCTATTAGAAACCCAGGGAGAGAAAGTAACAAATTGATAATATACTGTCTCGAAATGACAGTTGACTGTTACCTGACTTGTTATGTGCACATGTATTCAGTCGTTGAGATCCTTGCCAGATTTTAATGAACCAAAATGTTTTCCACAATTGTGGTTTGAGATTTTCTGGCATCTGCCGCCTTCAGGGTAAGAATGAACATACCCTTTCAGTCCTTACCATATAATCCACCCCATCTTTGAACCGTAAACCTTTTGATAACTAACTTCAACCCACTTTTAGTAACTCATTAGTCTCAAAAAGATTTGATTTTCTGGAAAATTAGAACAAAGCAAAGATATAAGAGAGAAGTAAAGATAATTTAATTAATACAGGAAAAGAGGTGGACTACTTTAATGATTTCTTGAAATGGTATTACCAGATTTTCTCTTCCACTATATTAAACATCTTATGTGTATCAATTATATTACATGCTAAATGAACAACCTGGCTTCCTAATACCTTTAACAAGATAAATTACTAAACGTAGTGAATATATTCTCATTAGCCCTAGAAATTGCTTGTTCTGTGAATTAATAAATGCTAACTATTGTACATTTGTACTCTTTTCTACACCTATATTCGGAGTTTTGTAGTTGATAGTCTTCAAAAAATGATCTAGCGCATCTCCTCATTTTGCTGTAGAAACATTCATATCATTCAGTGTTTAAGACTGATTGTAAATGTTATACAGCTTATATTAATAACTCCTTCAATATCTATAATAATGATTCTCTTGGGAAATTATTCACTAACTCCAACCTAAAGTTATCATGCCACCACTGTAAGCTTACACCTTTTCTTCAAAAGTCAAAATTTGCTTTTGGAAGTTGAAGTTCTCCATATGCTCGATGTGATTTCCTAATTATAATTACAGTGCATTGAGAAGGCATATAATCACTCACTGAGTGATGAAACATGGAATAGGAGATGACTCAATAAACATTTTAAGGAATGTTTGCAAAGTGTGATTTTCAAATCTGTGTTGAACTTAAATTCCCAACTTGGTCTCTGCACAACTGTTTTTACTGACTTATATTTTGGTATAATGCCATTGGTCTCCATTGACAGCCTCCATGAAAAACAACCCAGCGAAACTCATTACTGCATTTACCATAAGGAAGCCCCTTAGAAAAAAATCTCATCTGGTCTTTACACCAAGAAAATTTTACTTAGTTTTTTTAAACACAGTCCTGACTGGGTTTCCCTGCTAGAAAATTCAAGCCAAATTGTGGCCCACCTATAATAAATATGGGGNCTTCCCCCAATTCCCCAGCACTGTTCCCATCCCTCCAATTCCCCAATAAAGATCTTTTTTTAAAAAAAATAGCTAATATATAAAATATACAATATTATATTACTTTCAGGGGTATACCATAGTTATTCAACATTTATATACCTAAAGAAGTGAACACTATGATAAGTCCAGCAACCATCTGACACTGTACCACGCTATCACAATATCATTGACTATATTCCCAATGCTTTACATCCTCATGGCTATTTTGTAACTATCAGTTTGTACTTCTTTCTGTGTGTGTGTGAAATAAACATTTTTTAAATTTCAGCTGTACAACACAGTGCAATAGATATTATACTTTTTACCCCTTAAAGTGACAGCCCCCCCAATCCGCCGCCCCGCTCCCCCCCCGCCCCGTAAATAATATCTTAAGCAACCAAACTGAGAAGTATAAATTCACAAATTATTTATCTCTAGCACATAAAAAGTGCTGGTGGGTTAGGAAGCAACTTCATCTATGAGTAACTTCATCTCAGCAGATTCTCTTTTCTATCTTGTATTCCTATTAAAATACGAAAGGTTGTATTTCATTCCCTTAACCTTAGTTAAGCCAATAATATTTAATCCAATCAGAAAACATATTCATAATAAGTTTGGAACTGAGCATACCTCTAAATAAATATGACAAAAATTTCCTTTTACAGATGCAAGTATTGGCACTATGATGAAAACCTGCTCACTTCCAGCGTTGTCATTGTCTTTCATAATGAAGGATGGTCAACCCTCATGAGAACAGTCCACAGTGTAATTAAAAGGACTCCAAGGAAATATTTAGCAGAAATTGTGTTAATTGATGATTTCAGTAATAAAGGTAATGGCTGTGAAATTGACATTTTTGTCTATAAAATAAGTTAATTATGAGTAATTGCAAAAGTGTGATTTGAAAATAATTAGTCTTTAAAAATTAATAGTTAACACCTATTATGAAGTTGGCACTGTGTCAAGCATTGTATATTGAGTTATTTTGTTTAATCTCGACCATAATCCTTACGATGCACAATATTATCTCCATTTTACACATGAGGCCCAAATATGTTAAGTAAGTTGCCAGCAGTCACAGAGATAGAATTAACATCTGGAATCAAATGTATGGGCTCATAAGTCTGTATATTTAACCACTATCTTACACTTGGGGCCTTGGATTTTGCAAAAATTTAGTCATAGAGGTAATTTATTGAAAGACTGAAAAAAAAATGCAATTTCATGTATCTTCTATAGCCACCTGATGTTTCATCCATAGTTGTCAAACTGAAATCCATATACCTATTTAATAGCCTATATTTTGCATTTTAATGATGAAGCATTATTGAATTTGGCCAAAAACCATAGACTATTTTTTATTATAATAGAAAGTATCTACTAAAGACTATTTTGTTCTCTGTGTGATTCAGTATATTGGATAAAAGAAAATTGTATTTTATTTTTTATTATTTTTAAGGAGCCAACTATTATAGCATTTAGAGAGGCATTGGTTAGTCTTGGTTCAACTTGGCAAGAGAAAGATTGAGCATTGATTTTCCAGATAAGTGAGTTTAAGTTAACATTTTTAAAAAATAGATTCATTATTGTAAGCTGAATATATCTTCATAATGACATAAATGTTAAAAGATAATGCTATATATAGCTCACACCCCAAATCAGCATGCTAAATAAAAAATGCAATTGTGCTGCTGGAACCCAGATCTGGGTATTTGTTTATTCTTCTTTGCTTGTCACAAAACTGAATGGAATCCTTTGAAACTTGACCAAAGAAATTGGTACTCAATAACAACAGGTTATTTGCTTTTTGGCAAATAAGTTTTGCAAACAGTTTTTGTGTACTAGCAGTGATACCACTGACTGTAATGTCAGAAGTGAAGACAGAACATGGGTAGTCTGAAAATATCATTCAAAATGGCTTTACAAAAGCTTCCTCCAAAACTTAATTTAGAACTCTTGCGGTCTGGATAAACCTCTACCCTGTATGCAATGATGTGACCAGAATCTTGATCTTATACACATATATTAGCATAGGGAAGAAATAGAAATATGACCTATTTCCTTTTCCCCTCATCTTTGTGCAATTAATCACTTTTTTCAACTAATCATTTTTAATTACAGAATGTATAACTTAAATTTTTTTTTTTTTTTTTAGCTGAGCCATCCTGCCACCTGTTGGCAGCTCAGCAGCAGCTCAGCTCGGAACCACTGTTGCTCAGAGCTCAAACTTTNCAGGAAGAGCGCAATGATGGTGCCAACTTGGGCCAGTGAAGCAACGTCCTCCACAACTAGACTGAAGAACAAAACAACAGCAACTTGAATGTTCCCCTTCCCCCAATTCCCCAATAAAAATCTTAAAAAAAAAAAAAGTTATTTAAGAATAACTCCGTAGCTTTAATCATTTCAAACCTATAATTTGAATATTAATATTTGCAACCAGAGCAGTTCTGTGATAATCTAAGGCACTGCTATCCTTGATGTGAGAGGATTTTTAAGCTGTCTTAGAAAATGAGGTACCAGAGAGCAGAAATGAGTCAAATGTCTCTAACAAAACCTATCCATTTAAATGTGGCATTCTTGTTTCAGTTGGTCTTCCTTCTTTCTTATTAGAACCTATTACAAATTTTATGCCAGTAAAGTGAGAGAAATGAAACGGGGTTTTACCTCAATGCCATGGGTGCTTCTTTCACTACCAAGACTTAACATCAAGGCTTTGTATATTATAAACTCTACTTCTGTGCGTTCTACCAATGGCCTCATCTCACAGCGGGAAATCAGAAAACTGCCAAAGAGTTAAACTTTCTCATGAACCTACATTCAGGCTGATGGTGGCAAGTGAAAGGTAACCCAATCTGTGTTGGCGTAAAGGTCTCCTTTGGGCTAGTGTCTAATAGGCCTGAAGTTCTAACTCCCTGTCTGGGCCCTTTCTGTGCTCCAGAGGCACTTGTCTTCTCTTCCTTTCTTCTATAGCATCCAGGTGACAGAAGGGTCAGATATCCTTGAGGTGGTGTGGGTGGCCCTGGCCTGCTTTCCCTCCATCTCTGCCGCCTTCTTCTGGCTCTGAGTGAGGTGTACCCTGTCTCCTCAGGTGTCCCGACCTCTTTTCTTTGAAGGATCCCCTTCTGCAGTAACTTCTGGTCAATTCTGTTGTGTTTGGGACCAGTGGTCCTTTCCCACACATGCTCCACTTTGGGGACTCATCTCTACTTAGCCTTTTACTGCTGCTGTGTATCCTCTGAACCCCAAGGGCCAGACCCTGGCTTAAGCCTTCTACCCCATATTTCACTGCATGTCATCTTACCCTTTTACATGGTGACTCCTGCAGGCCGCTGGATCTTAACTCTCAGCTACCCTCCATATTCCCACTTAACGCATGTGGAAATTTCTAGGCTCTCTGGCTCCATCCTAGAACCAAGGGAGACTGCAAAGGCAAGTTAAGAAAAGGAATTGTCTTGCACGCTCCCTGCCTAAAAACACTTCTGCGTTATTTCTGTTCTGCACTGCAGCCATCCCACATTGGATATTCTCTTCCTAAAGTTCAGAATGGAGGCTGGACACAAGTCCCTTCCTCCATCTGCTTTGATGATGTTCTATCATCGTGTTCCCTCCAGATTTTCCTGTTCTTCTCACTTAGAAGAACTTCTACTTCCCCTTCCTTTCCCTCTTCCACCTGCCATATGGACTTAATTATTCTAGCTATAAATACATATAGCTAGTATTTTTTCTTTTGTTGATGTTAAACAAGATGCCTTATCATCTCAAGATAGCCTAGGTTTATTTCCTGACTTCATTACTTACCAGCTATGTGATCACAGGCAAATCATTTATCTCTGAGCCTCAGCTCCCTCATCTGTAAAACGGGAAGATTAATAGTACTAACTTCATAGCGGTGCTGGCAGGTTAAATAAGTTAATAAAAGTAAAGAAGTAGAATAGTGCCTGGCACATACTAAGCATATGCTGTTATTTGCTATTATACTTAAAGGCTCTTCTTTGTAACTTTTCCTCTTTAACTTACGTTTATTTTTCATAGTTTAATTATATTGCCCAAAGATATCAATCTCCCATCTATTCATAATATCTGAATCATATGCACACAATTCATTCTTGTGCTTTTGTCTTTTCCTCCCCACTCGGATGGTCTCAGTACTTTTTTTTATCATCCTTTTCATTTCTCCCTCACATCACTGGCTCTAGGAGGCCTTCCTGACCACCTGTCCTGAGACTAAGTGAGATCCACTTGTCACATGCACCCTGGTTTTCCAACCAACACACTCAAGGGTAGTACAAATACTTGCTCCATGCCTCAACGTCCCCTGTAGGATCTCGGGCCTCATTAGGGCAGAGCCATGTGTGTCTTCCTCGATGCCGTAGCTCCAGTGCCCAGCAGATAGCTCAGGCATAGTAGGTACTAACTACTTACTCATTTAATGAGAAAATGCAGGTGTAAGAAATAAGGTTGAATGGAATACCAGACTCAGTCTGTGTTTCTAGAAAAACAAACTCTAAGAACTCAGCCAATTTAGAACAATTTTGAAAGGAAAATAAACACCTGGAGAAAAGGTTGTTTCCAGCTATCTTTGGCCAGGTCCCATTTTGGATAACAGTTACTGTTCTGAATGCTGGTCTAGGTTAACAAGCTGATAATGTTAATTATTGCTTTTATGGTTTTAAATTTAATCTTGAGAACAAGCTTATGTACTAGTTATGAATAGCTATGGGGGGGAAACAAAAAAAAAAAAGCTTTGCCTTCCACTTACCCAGGAGAAGGTAATAGGCTCCACATGCTAGATCTGAAAATTAACTCGTGCAAAAAGAACATGGGTCTCAGATCGTTCTCATTAGTCTGTCGTATTCTTAACTTTCTTGTTCTTCCATAACCAAACAGGAAAAAAAAAAAATATATATATATATAGAGAGAGAGAGAGAGAGAGAGAGAGAGAGAAAGAGAGAGAGAGAGAGAGTATATAATATGTGTGTATACACACACACATATACATATGCCACACTTCTATGAAACTCAATGAACCTTCCCTGGTTCCTTGAATCTTTTTATCAGGCTGTGTTTTTAGTTTTCTTCCAATTAGGAAAAGGCTTCTGGCAACTTTAATCTTGCTACAGTTTCAAACAGTTTTGTGTTAAATAGCTGAAGATCCTTCTTTAGCCAGTCTAGTAACTCTAAACAATATTAGAACTTTCTTTATTCATTCAACAGTTTTGAATGCATGATATATGCTACAGTTCAGCCTTTAAATTTTTTCTCTTAATATTTGACCCATTATTAGAATAGGATTGCTTTCGAACATAGTTATATAGTGGTTTATTCACAGCAAGTGAAATAAATCCCTTGTACCAGAAGCTCAAGTTTTAAAAAGGAAAATAACCTGAAAGCTAAGTTATGGGGGAAAAAAGCCTGAGAGCTATAAATAATATCTTTTTTTTTTTTTTTAGTTTTTTTTTAAGATTTCTATTAAAAATATAGCTAAGGGTCAGCCCAGTGGCACGATGGTTAAGAGCTGGCTTGGGACGCCAGAGGGCCCCGGTTCGGATCCCACATATGAGAGCCAATGACACTGCCCTCTACAGCTAAGATGCTGAACAACATTCAACCTGGAGCTGGGCTGCTGTGACTTGCCGGAGTCGGCATAGGCT
>NW_017731377.1:5342790-5372982 GCF_001890085.2 Hipposideros armiger | reverse complement strand
TTCCTTTTCCCCTCATCTTTGTGCAATTAATCACTTTTTTCAACTAATCATTTTTAATTACAGAATGTATAACTTAAATTTTTTTTTTTTTTTTTTAGCTGAGCCATCCTGCCACCTGTTGGCAGCTCAGCAGCAGCTCAGCTCGGAACCACTGTTGCTCAGAGCTCAAACTTTTGAGCGAGCTCTTAACCAACTGAGCCACTCGGGCTGCCCAAACTTCAAATTTTTTAATCATATTAAATTACTTCAGCTTAGACGTCTTTATCTTGGTTGCAATTTTCTACAACAGGAATGTTTTCATTAAAAATACTATTCCTGTCTCAAGATAAATATTTGAAAATATGTTTTAAAGTGATATTGTTGGCATCAACAATATTTTAGATTTAGGAAAACATAAATCTACAAAAATAATTATGAGAAATCCCATGTCTCTGATTGTTCTGATTTTAAGAAGCCCTATGTTATTAATACAAGTAAAATCTTAGTGTATCCTAAAAAAAAAAGAAGAAGAAGGAAAGTAAAGACATAGCAAAAGGTGTTTGCCACCCTAAAATAACTGCTTGGCCCAGAAAAAGGGAACAAAATTTTGGACTTAAGTTTTTGTCCACTTTACTATTTTTGTGATCAGTGCTTCTGTTGTTATAAACCCCTAATACAGGCTCTTATAACACATTTTAAGATCACTCACATACAGAGTCTGCTTAGCTTACAGCTGTAGAGAGATATTTGTTGGGGCTACCCTTGAACAGAAGTATAGAGGTCTTTAATTTTCCCAATTTCAAAACAATCTTAAAATCTGCCAGTCCTATCCTTAATAAAATTATATATTCTTGTTAAATCTGACTTGAGTGAAAATTTGGTTTATTCTTTCTAAACGAGATTCAGAAAGTACAACTTGGGAGTTATAAGTTTTCTTTTAAATACAAAATACAGTACTAACGTAAAACCTCACAAAGAGCTGGCTGCTCATAACACTTGGGTTTCTGGAAATTACAAGGTTTGGGGCCTTCAAATACAGCACACTCCTGTACATGTGTGTGTCAGCCAGCTGAGGCTGAGTGGGGTTGAGGTAAAAGGCAACCCCACACTCTCAGTGGCTTGTAACAATAAAGGGTTATAGTACTGTTCTCCCTCCCGTTCATGCTACATGTTTCCTGCAGGTCAACCCTGCCTTGCCCCATATGCAGGGCCCACTGCCAGAGCAGCCTCATCTTAGACGTTGCCTGCCTAACGGCAGAGGGAAAGAAGAGACATGGTGAAACACTAGTGGGATTTTAACAATTTCGCTCACAAGTACCTCACGTCATTTCCACCACCGTCGCATTGGTCACAGCAAGTCACATGGCCTAGCCTGACATCAGTGGGTTGGGGAAGCCAATCACACGCCAAGGAGAGGCAGTGAATACTTTGAACATTAATACTCTATATATTCTGTCATTCTCAGGCCAAACAGTTCTCTGAAGGCACATCAAGCATATCAAATAATACACTTCACCTTACTTCCTTATCGACTAAAAATTCAATCTGGTCTGTGTAAAATTATTGACTGCCTAAAGTACCTTTTGCCTATCCCTGTTTGTTGAGAAAAATAATAGTGTAATTGGTTTCTATACATGAATATAATTTATAATGTTGATTCAATTTTTTTTTATTTACAGAACACTTAAAAGAAAAACTAGATGACTATATTAAGCTGTGGAATGGCCTGGTGAAGGTATTTCGAAATGAGAGAAGAGAAGGCTTAATTCAGGCACGAAGTATTGGTGCCCAAAAGGCTAAACTTGGACAGGTAGGAAACATTTTTATAATTGATATCTACAATGTCAACATTTTGGATTTGGTAACTAAAAGGTCATATGCCTTTTTAAGTACCCTTTTTAAAAATGTTTTTTCAAGTACAGTTGACATTCAATTTTGTTTTATACTAGTTTCAGGTGTACAGCATAGTGATTAGACATTTATATAATTTACAAAGTGATCCCCCGATAAGTCTATTACCCATCTGGCACCAAGAAAGCTTTTTTTTTTTTTTTTTCATTGAAATGAAAATGCTGGTTTAAACAGATAAAACTTATATGTGAAGAGTGACTCTAACGCTAACTTATATTAGCATCTAATTTGAAGTTGTGTGTGATATATGGTGTACTATATATGACCTTTCACCCCGCCTCTTTCTTTTTTAAGGTTTTGATATACCTTGATGCCCACTGTGAGGTGGCAGTTAACTGGTATGCACCACTTGTAGCTCCCATATCTAAGGACAGGTAACATTACCTTGCTTTTTTTCTTTCCTGGTTGAAAAGTAAACCTCGTCCTAGAAGGTCAAATAATATTCCCATCCTTCTGACTCGTTCCATTCAATGGAGTGTTCTGTTTGAGATCTTATCACTCAGCTAGTTGTTTCCGGGGGTGGAGCTAGACTGATAACTTTGGATTGATTTAAATGCAGGCATTTGGGCATTTGGGATAAGCCTAGGGTGTCTTGATTAGAGAATCCTCTTGTGCTATCGTTATTGACATGACTTCCTCTAACTTCAAAAGCTTCCTCTACAAGTAATATTAATTGCTCCTTCTACACTGTGGTAACAGTTCTAAAGACTTGAAGGAGCAAGCTTTGAAATTATACCTATTGGGTTTTTTTATCCCTTTTTAAATTATTACTCAAGATAGTAAGGACCAGCTGTTACTTGTGTTGAGGCTTTAGGTTCCTATAGAAACTCTAAAGTTTAGGAATAGGCAACTGTTCATGGAAATATGGTGACCAGCATTAAATGTACAGAAATGTCTGAGAACACTAGAAAGCTGCATCAACCTAGTTCCAAAAGCCGTCCCTACTTATCATCCAGAATTCTATTTCAGAATCTAGGAAAATAAGACATGGCCCTGTGGTGAATGACATGAGTCAAAGGAAGAACTTTGGAGGATTTAATTATCAGAGGATTTAATGCGAAGGCCTATTAGAAACATTTTTCACATGCTGTCTGATTTCCTCCTCACAGCAACCCTGCAAGATAGATATTATTAGCTCCACTGTACTGAAGAGGATACTGAGGCTTAGAGAAGTAATTAATTTACTCCAAATCAGACAGCTAATAAACTACCAAACCGAGATCTCTCTGGGACACCTTACACTGCACCATTTATTAAGAAATCTGAGAATCATGTGAAGTGAGGAAAGAGAACAAACTTTCCCCACTCCAGGTGAAAACTAGCAACCCTCTGGGGTGGTAAGGAAGCAGTTTTCCACAGGGTCCTGTGGCAATCCCACATATCTCACAGTGACCCTCCACTGTCCCACGGGAGTTATTCTAAAAGGAATAATCCACCTCTCTCAAACCCGCTTCCACCATATTGAAATTCTAAGCCCCATAGGTTTTTCCTTCTCCTGGGTTTCTAAACATCTAAAAAGCACCTGAGCCTGGTTATGAAAAGCTGTAATCTCCATGTTAGGAAATGCATGTTAAGATATCCTTTCTGATAAAATGAGCACTAAAACAAGCAGGGTACCAAATTGTAGTTTATTCTGCATCTAATTAGTCATATAGTACTAGCATTTTCCTGAAGTCCAATACAAGGGATTTTTTTTGCTCCAAATTCTCAGGCCACTACTTAAGTTCTTCAGTGGGTTTTGAGGGATTTTTTTTTCTCATTTTTTTAAAAAGCAGGAATACAACACAGTACTTTGTTTTGTTTTGCACTGAAAGCTGGTTTTTTGCAATAAAAAGGAACAGGGAAAGAAGATCAAGGAAAAGTAAAGAAACAGATTTTCATAATAACTGCTTCCAACGAAATAGAAAGCAACAAAGAATTGAGAGAACTGCTAAAAATGTGGCAGGTATTACCTTTTTTACAGGGGTGTGTGTGTGCGTGCGCACACACACACACACACACACAGAGACTTTTTGATGGAGGATTAAAGAGCCAAAGTAACAGGCAGAAAGATCTTAAAATACAAAATACAAAATAATACAAAGTTATGAAGAGAAAGTTGCCTGTAGGACCAAAGTGAAAATGAGAAAATGCTATTGAGCTCAGACATGGCTTTGTTCCTGACATTTGTCTATAAGCTGAGGGATAAGTCTCCTCTCTCCTCCCCTGACGACAACAGGCTCCTTGCCTTTTATAAGACATACATTCACTTCCGTTTCCCATTAGGTATTTGAGTCCCCTAATGCAAATAACAAACAAAACCCCCCAAAACTAAAGCAATGACAAACAGAGATGTTCTAGCTAGGCATGCTAACCTAGTCAGTCTTGGGTTCTTAAATGCTTTTTCATTTTCTGTAAATGTTTCAGAACTACATGTACTGTGCCTCTAATAGATTACATAGATGGGAATGATTATTCCATTGAACCACAGCAAGGTGGGGATGAAGATGGTTTTGCCAGAGGGGCCTGGGACTGGAGTTTACTATGGAAACGTATTCCTCTAAGCCACAAGGAAAAGGCCAAAAGAAAACATAAAACTGAACCTTATCGGTAAAGATTACGATTTTCTTACGTGGAAATGTTTATCTAAGTACTTTTTTTTTTCCTTCCCCATGTACTCATATAAATATGTGGGTCCATACATACCCTTCCATTTCATCTTTGCTGCCATCATCAACATAATACAGAACCATTTGCACTGTGCCGATTATAGATGTCATAAATGGCAACACATATGAAATTGTACCCCAAGGGGGTGGTGACGAAGATGGGTATGCCCGAGGAGCATGGGATTGGAGTATGCTCTGGAAACGGGTGCCTCTGACCCCTCAAGAGAAGAGAATAAGAAAGACAAAAACTGAACCATATCGGTAATCACTAAATCACTTACATGTTTTTCTTTTCTCCAGTTTTTGCTAACTTATTAACCTCTTGCGCAGCTAAAACATTTGTTATTAAAATCATAGATTCTGACTTAGATTCTGAAAGGGCTTCTTTGCTTGCACTAGTTCAGAAGTTTAAATTCACTTTAGCTTCTTTGTAGTAGCTTTTTCCCTAAATGCAGGCTGCACTTTGGGTGGGGTGTGAGTGGAAATGTTATTATATGACATTAGTTCCATACACATGAAAAAAAGAAAATCTTTGCTATCCTGTCCTAGTAGACTAGACATCAAATTTTATTCTTTTGACAATAATGTCATTCTGTAAATTTACAAATGCTTACAAATTACTTACAGTCTAAGTTTTATATCCACTTTGGTGTCTTGGGTGTAGTGTGACCAGTGAAAAGCCATAGCAAGATTTTTTGTTTGTTTGTTTCTTTCTTTCTTTCTTTCTTTTGTTTTGTGCACTAACTCTTAGATACTAGTTTCATACCAGTTAAATCTGATGAATGAAAATACATGACTTTGGAAAATGTTACATAGAATCCTTTATCACTTCCTTCTTAGAAGAGCACTTGATTTAAAAGAAACTTTATTCCACAATCAGCTTTTGTCCCTTCTTGCGGCTCTTCAAATAGAACAGTTTATGCTGCTCTATTCTTTTTGGGCCTTTTGGCTGGAACATGTTACTGTCTTTTAAAAGAATGACTCCAAATGAAATGTTTGCTCAAATGTTAGTGTAGGCTTCTAAATGTGTCTAATTTTATTTTTCTGATCTTATGGTTCTGCTTTTGGTCTCTCTCTCTCTCTCCCTATTACACTACTGATAATATTAGAACTCTGCTTTGGGAAGGTGTTTCCAATATCACGCAAATGCTGGTGAGAGTTTTATCATATCACAATACCAAGACACTGAAATGGCAAACATAAGGAAATTATAGAGCTTTAATTTGACATTTTCCAAATTTCCCTTTCAAATCCTTTTTCAAAATAATCCAGGAATTTACTGCTTACCCGCTCACCAGAATAATTCTGGGAGAAAAAAATAAGGGGTAATGATTATATTTTTATTTCTGCCAATTCCATGGGCAAGTAAAGAAGTTTTCTAAAGTGGGCTAGAAAAATTTAAGGGTGTTTTCCCTTTAAATAACCCATTGCTTTTCATGTTAATATGCATTTTCAAACATATACTGAGATAAATGGGAATATATTTAAAGATCAAAAAGGCAAAGTTATAATAGAGTAATTTTAAATGACAGTTAAATAAATGTGACATGAAAATATAACCAAAACTGTAATAGTGCTGTTTAGCGAGTGAGGCAGCATACCTTTAAGAAGAAAAGACATAAGAGAAAAACTTTGCCCTGATGGAATTTTTCTTTAATATTGAAAATACTACTTGATTATTTATTTATCCACTCAACCAATATTTAAATGGGTGTTTCTATGTGCCAGGCACTATTTTCTGGGGATAAATTTTTAAGATAGGGTCCCTCATGGCACTTAAAATAGAGTGAGTGAGTGAGAAATTAAACAGAAAACTGCACAAATAACTCTGGAACACCAACTGCAAAAAGTGGTGTGAAGAAAAGTCACAGGGTACTTGGAGTTTACAGAAAGGAGAAACGAATCGAGCCTGGAGGTTCCAGGGTGGCCTCCCTGAAAAAGTGTCATTAAAGCTGAGACCTGACGGGTGAGGAGTCAACCCCATGGAGAAGGAGGAAGGACGTTTCAGGCGAGCGAGCAGCATAACCGAAGGCTGTGAGATAGAAGAGAGTTTGGCGTGTTTGAGGGACAAGCAGAGCAGTGAAGGAATCGGGACGAGGGAGCCAGCTAAGTAAGCCTGGAGAGTGGAGAGAGGCTGGCATCGTGTGGGCACATGTGGAATCCACTCTGCCTGCTGTGTGATTAGACTTGGATGGGGGCAGAACGGCACAGAGGACAGAAGTTAGGCAGGTACTGTAGCTGCCCAGGCAGTGGTGGCTTGGACTAGGATGGTAGCAGTGAAGTTGGAAAGAGGTAGATAGATTTAAGATACATACTTTCAAGATAGAGTCAATAGGAATTAGTGATAGATTAACTATTAGGTGTGATAATGAAGAAGGGACTACTTAAGAATTAAGAATCATGATGCTTTAATAATTATGATTATGTATTAATATTCAGGGGGGAGGCAGGGAACAAGATATAAACTATTCCTCTATCACTTCTAATCATGGGAGTGGCCCGTTCCTGAAAAGCTACCAAATCTTTTTTCTCTTGTCCCAAAAAAGTACCCAATTCAAGATCCTACTCAGGAAGCCCCTCAGATCATCCTTTTGCAGCCCTGCCTCCTGGCCTAGTAAATAGCTATGTCTAATTCTGTGTGATTTCGGTGCTACATTTGCAAACTCTGAATGAACTGTGACTGTTCTAAGATGATTTACACCCTTATTTGGCGAGCCCCTGAGCTATAAAATTAAAAAATGACAGACTACTTCCATGGTGTATGGTTTCGCTCATCCCAGAATGACTCGTGAATCATTACGGGAGCAGTGAGCAGACCAGGGCTGTATGGCTCCAAATTTTTAGAAGTGAAAGAGAAAATTCTACTTTTACTAAATCTTAAGTCTTAATTTTTAAATTCACAAAGGAACCAAGGCTCCCTCTAATGGCGAAATGATGCAGTGCTTTAATGTGTAATGAACTATACAGTTCGACTTCAGTTAGAAATTGAGGTAAATTCGTGAAATAATTGGACAGATTGTTTTGCAAAAGCTTTATAATTTCTTAATGTTTGGCCATCAGTTTTGTCTCTTTTATGCATTATTTAGACTGTTTTCCAAAAAGGCTTGTTGTCTATTGGTGAAGGGGTAGTGGGGAATTGTCTTTAATAGTTATTGTAGTGTTTCTTTTTCTTAGGTCCCCAGCCATGGCTGGCGGATTATTTGCCATTGAACGAGAGTTCTTCTTTGAACTGGGTCTCTATGATCCAGGTCTCCAGATTTGGGGTGGTGAAAACTTTGAGATCTCGTACAAGGTAATATTTCAGTTAAACAAAGGGTGTTTGTTTGCTAAGTAGTGACTGACTTATGTGACTTATGGATAAAGGCTGGTTTCTTTGGGGGAAAAAACCCTATTTAATGCATTTCTCAATTATAAGGACTGACTAACAAACATGTATGCTGTTAGGCAAAATAAGGCAAAATGCAAGCTGCAAACTTAATACATACGCGTATTTACATGGCTCAGCTAAACATTGAGGCCAGCAAACTTCAGAAATAAAAATCTCCCTCCTCTCCCCACCCCAAGGCTTTCTGTACATTGGAGCCTTTTGTTACAGAAGCCCTTTGGAGAATCTGCATGTGTCAGGGCCACATTTGACCATCCACTAACGTGGTTACCCTTTATCACCGTAGGACATGGTGATTCAGGACAGAAGCGGGCCCCAGCAAGGACAGCGTCCTCAACCTGACAGTGCCGCCTGTCGCTGAGGTGGTCCTCCAGCAGCAAAACCCTCCCCGTTCCAACACCAGTACCCATTTCCCAAAAGAAAGAAAGAGAACTGTATCACAGTTGGAGTTAAACAAATATGTATTATTACCTCTTGTCTTAAATGTCCCCAGCATGCTCAGCAGTTGGAGGGAGGGAAGACAAATAACTCAATCCTCGCTCTGTAGGAACTTATAGTTGATAAGAAGAGAATAGACTTATACTTAAATTCGTAATACAATGAGAAGGTAGAATGCCATTTGGTTGGGGTGATTAAGAAACAGCATCCTGCTGGAGGTCAAATTTAAGGCAGAACTAGAAAGATGGGTGTGATATCAATAAGCAGAGATAAAGGGAAGTGGGCGACTTCTAAGCAAGTACAGTGAGGAAAGGTACAAAGGTGAGGCACGGAGAACATATTCAGGAAGCAATGAGGAGCGAGGTTAGCAGAATCTGACAGCGTGAATAAGATAGACATCCAAGAAGATAAAATGGACAGGTACATTAGTACCTGTACCTTCCTGCAGAGCTAAGAGATTTTTACCTAATTTGATAAGCAATGGAGACCCACTGAAGATAGTAAGCAAGGGAATAACAAGACCCAGAGCTGCCCTTCAGCTAGAATAATCTCTTAATATAAATAAGGATAGCATTGAGGAGAGAGAAGCGGAGGTGAAGAAGCCATGCAGGAGGTTATTATAATAATCACCCAGGTGGGAAATATATTAGCAATGGAAATGACGAATGATGTTAGGAATGGAGAATCTGCATGGTTTGGCAAGTTTACAGTGAGAAAACGTTGCTTGGAGCTACAAGTACACAGGAAGAGAGGCCCCTGAGCAGCAGTGTATTAACTGCATTCCCTGTTGTCTTGTTTGTTATTATATGAGTTTAAAAAACAAGCAAATGATTTTAGGATTTGTTTAGTTTATGAATCCCCTGTGGACACTGTATCTAATTAAGATTTCAGATTTACAGTTACAAGACAAATTTTCAGCCTTAATTTATTTTGAAACAACTTCCACATGCGTTTTCCCTTGATAGATATGGCAGTGTGGTGGCAAGTTACTGTTTGTCCCTTGTTCTCGTGTCGGACACATCTACCGTCTTGAGGGCTGGCAAGGGAATCCTCCGCCCATTTCTGTTGGGACTTCTCCAACTCTAAAGGTGAGTCTTTTGGTTGAAAGCGGAGAATGCTAGGAAGCTACCATGAATGTCCCACGTGCTGTGGTAGTCACGTAAATAGCTCACTGAATGGGATAAATCTTTCAAGCAATCACACAGGCCCTCACTTTTTACCTTAGGCTACACTTATTCATGAAACATCTTATTGTTCTTTAAGATTATTCATTGTATCCCATTAGGATTAAGAGTTCTACTGGGTTGTCTGAAAACTCATGACGTATTTTTTTCCTATGTTTTTCGTTGCAAAAATGCATCATGACTTTTCCGACAGCCCAATATGTTGAATGTTCTCCATGAAGACATACAAAGCAATTCAAAAAGGACTCACACACTGTAGGAAAGTAATGGAAAGGAAAATACCAGCTTCTGTTATTCACAAATGAATAAAATATTGTTTTTGTTTGGTTTTTAAAAATTAATCATATCAGGAGATTTTGTAGGAAACAAAAGCAAACTTTGAACAGTGCTTACAAAGGATTATTAACCTTTTGTCCCTCAAACCAGGGAAGCTTCACACACACAGAGGCCAAATGTCCTTGACAACAACTTTGAAGTTTCTTTGATTGGCGGCTGTCATAAATTCTAAGAGCCTCTGACTCTGATGCCCTTCATTTTGTGGAGCCCTTAAGCAAGTCAACAAGCGAAGGAAGTTCATTATTGACCGCAGCTGCAACTTGGGACAGCTCCCGAAAGGGGAATAGATAACAGAGACAGAGACAGCTAAGTCTTAAGAACCAACACAGAGCTTTCTATCTGGCCAGATTATCTTAGAAATGACGAAATGGAGCCCCCAGTACAACAGGGGATGAGATTAAGATGTCCACGATAAAACAAAGATAGCACCAAATTAACAGCAGGGCTGACTGCCCCTGCACTAAAAGAACCTGCCCTTGGAGTCAGTCCCACAGCCCCGAAGAATTAATGAAAAGGCAAATTGATTCAAGGGCTGGGCTGCAAGGAAAAGGAAAAGACATGAGTGGGAAACACTCTAAACCTGAACTGTAGACATCATAAAAACTACCCGACAAATGTCACATTCAGCATACTCTTAGTGAGTGCCTACAGTGTGCCAAGCACTTTCTTTTCTCCAGTTTTAGCACCATCCACTTCAGCCACCAGTGTGCTAGTGGCCCACGTCGGTTTACTCAGCTTCAGACCTTTGGAGTCAATTGTTTTCTAGAATTATCCTCCTAGATATTTCAAACTCAGCGTAGTCAAAGCTGGACATTTTAACTTTTCCTCAAAAGCGATTCCTTTTCCTGTGTTCTCTATTTGCCCATGAATGATACTTAGGGAGCATGCTAGGGTTTTCCTCCTCACCTCTCACCTACTAAGCCCTAAGCATTCGACCTCAGACTTAGTTCTTAAATCCATTCCTTTCCATGCTTAGTGCACGTCTTCAGATCTCTTCCGTGGATGTTAAAGAGCCTCCCACTTGGCTCCTGCCATCAGATTCAACACCCTTCAGTCCATCTTCCACTCACCACCAGTGTTATTCATCTGAAAAGTAAATCTGATGTCTGTTACGTGCTTCAAACTTTTTTTTTTTTTTAAAGATTTTTATTGGGGAATTGGGGGATGGGAACAGACAAGTTGCTGTCTTTTTGTTCTTCAGTCTAGTTGTGGAGGACGATGCTTCACTGGCCCAAGTTGGCACCATCATTGCGCTCTTCCCGGGTGAGGCAGATCAGTCGCCGGCTTCTAGACGGCCACTCACTGCAGCTGCTGGCCGCTCATGCTGGCTGCTGGCTACACACGGTAGCCCATGGCAACCCACTGCCACAGGGACTGCAGCCTATGCCGTCGCCGGCGACTCACGGCAGCCCAGCTCCAGGTCGAGCTGTTGTTCAGCATCTTAGCTGTGGAGGGTAGTGTCACTGGCCCTCATATGTGGGATCCGAACCGGGGCCCTCTGGCATCCCAAGCCAGTTCTTAACCATCGTGCCACTCGGCCGGCCCTGCTTCAAACTTTTTGAGGACTGTCATTTAAGGGATAAAACTCAACGTCCTTAAAAAAGATCAGTAATAATAACACTAGCTAACACTTTTTGAGTACTTACTAGGTACTAGACACAAATCTAAATGCTTTACATAGATTAACTTTTTTAATTTTGACAACACACTATAAGGTAAAGACTATAATTATTCTCCTCTTAAAATGAAGAAACCAAGGCAAGTTTCCTCTCAGTGAGTCCTGCATTCCAGTATGGTAAACTACTTGGAGGACTCCAAATGCGCCCTGATTTGTCATAACTTCATTTGCACATCTCTGCCCTCAATACCATTCCCACCTAATTAACCACTCCTTCGAGATCGAGCTATCCAGTGCTCCTCCATGGTGTCCCCTGGCTCTCTCCATCCCAAACAATTTTTTGTTGTTATAACCTTATGGATGTGAACTTAATTCTTCATGTTCATTAATATCTAGAAGACATGGACTGTGTCTAATCTTGGATAGATTTGCAAGGATTCAAAATACCTTGCAATAATAGCGCATGCTTTTTTAGGATACTGCTGCTTAAAACTTTGTTTTTGAAGCAGCAGTACTGGCTTTTGCAACAACGTGCCTACGGGAGCACATTCATCTTTTGATATGTTTACCTTGTGGCCTGGAAAAAAATTTAACCTGAACGCCAGGTGTCCCTACTCCTGATGTAAAACGGGTCAATGACTGTCTCCGAAAGGCCAGGTCCAGCCCTCTTTAGTAGAGTTGTGTGGGAGCACAGCCCAAACCCACTTGTTTGCATGTTGTCTGTGGCTACTTTCTCACTCCAGCAGCAGAGCTGAGTAGTTGCAACAGAAGCCGTATGGCCCACTAAGCCCAAAATACTGACTCTCTGGTCCTTTATAAAGTCTGCTGACGCAGGATATGGAAGAGCAAGGGACTAGATGAGGCACTAAATCGGTCACATATATTCATGCCTGCATGCATCATTCAGTTAAAACCATAGAAGTTAGATCTTTGTCAGTTATCACAATGTCAGCTTATTTTATTTTTCCTTAGTTGCTTTTCCTTAAAGTGTACCAACTGGGGGGAAATACCCAGTTAATTCTTGGTGATAGTAAAATGCTCCTATTATAGTTGTAACAAGACCAGCAAAGCCACCTACAAAAAATGTGTTTTATAAACAGAGCTATTGTTTTTCATAATGGTTTCTGAAATGAGATTTTTCCCTACACTAGTTGTGTGTAAATAGTTCTAAAAGAAAGAGATTATTCTGGGAAGAGTATCAGTATCTAGCCAGCCTCTCATAAACTCTCTCTAGGTTTTAATGTCTTCATTTAGATGCAGGATCAAATATATTATCTTATACTATATATGCTCTTGCAGCTCAGAGTTGGTTTCCATCCCTTTTTAGTTGAACACGCGTGCTGTTTTTATCCTTGGCAATTGACATATTAGAGTCATTAGCTCAATTGCATTTGTTTAATTAAATGTGAGGTTGTATTGAAATAAGTTTGCTATATGTTGTTCCTATTTCATATGTGTAAGATGAGCTGTTTATGACATGACAGATACTTTTATTTGTCATAATGACATGAATTTTCTTTTTCACAGAATTACGTTAGAGTTGTGGAGGTTTGGTGGGATGAGTATAAAGACTACTTCTATGCTAGTCGTCCGGAATCAAGGGCGTTACCATATGGGGATATCTCTGAGCTGAAAAAATTTCGAGAAGATCACAACTGCAAAAGTTTCAAATGGTTCATGGAAGAAATAGCTTATGATATCACCTCACACTACCCTTTGCCACCCAAAAACGTTGAATGGGGAGAAGTAAGTATCAGCCAATATTCAGATCTCAGAGTATGTGTGTTTGGAGACTGAGTTTGGAAGAAGGCAGAGAGAGGTGGAAACGTGTGAGTGAAAGAGAATTCTCAGGGAAAAGTTTGGGTAAAAACTGCCTGGAAAGCTCCCCCCTCCCTCAGCCTTTCCACATATGGCTCTCTAGTCTGGAACACTCGATGCCTGTCGGCTCTGCCACTTCCCCTACTCCAGCTTACTTTCCTGGCTAATTTCAGCTTATCCCACTGCTATCAAAAAAGAGATCACCAATACTGAAAAGCCTTCTTATTCTTTCCCACTCCATCAGAAACACTCAGTCCTATGGTCTCTCCATGGATTTTCATAACACTTAAAATTGCCTCTCTCTCAGCCAGTCTGCAAGTGCTTGTTCGCCATTGTGTCCCAGGAACTAACACAGAGACCCGTGCACAATACACACTCAAACAATGCTTGTCAAGGGAACAGATTAATTAATGGTAACTGAAAATAATTAAAATCAAAGGCATTGATCTGTGCTGTCATTTCTTTGTCTCTTCAAACCGGCCTTTGAAACCTCCTTCCTGACTGCCCCCACCCATGTGGGTGCAGCCTCGTGGCTGTGTTAAGCATGCCACGAACTTTCACGTCTGCCTGCCTTGGCTGAATTACGTATCCAACAAATACTGGTTGAGGGCCTACTATGTGCCTGTCCCTCTTCTAGACAGAAAACAACACAAGCAAGGTCCTTTTCCTCGTGGAACTTGCATGCTAGTGGACGAGAGACAAAAACAGGGAAAACAAAGAAAATAATGACAGATGGTGGGAAGGGCTATGAAGGAAAGAAGCAGGTGATGTTCAAGAGGACTTAGGGACAGGGTAGGAAGGCTTCTGTGAGGAGGTGACTTTTCATCTGAGATCTGAATGATAAAGAGCCAGCAAATCAGAGCCAAGAGTGATCCAAGTCCAGAAAATGGTGAGTTCAAAGGCTCTGAGTCAGGAAATGCTTGGCGTGTTTGATAAGCAGAAAAGAGATTAAATGAGGCGAGTGGCAGGCAGGTGAGGAGGGAGGTCTTTATCCCAAGGGTGGCAGGAAGCTGTACGAGGGTTTCAAACAGAAAGGTAACGCGACTTGATTTATGCTTTTGGTTTTTAATCACCCTGCTGTGCGGATTTAGAGTAGAAACGAGGATGACAATTAGGAAACCAGTAGGTACTTCCAGTGAGCAGTGATGGTGACGTGGACTAGGGTCCTGAGAGCAGAGGCAGAGAGAAGCACAGAAAGTTAAGATCTGAAAGTAGGTCACTGAGGGATTGGTATGTGAAGGATGTGGGCCAGGATGACATCTAGGTTTTTGTCTTGTATTTGAGTAACAGATTAGGTGGCACCTGAGATTGGGAAGTTGGTAGCGGGGATGAGGGAGACGGGTCAGGGGACAGCAAGTCCCCTTTTGGTGTCCTGGATGCGTGAAGGGCCGATGAGACATCCAGGTGGAGCTGTCAAGTAGATCTTCAGCTGTGTGATCCTGAAGCCCAGAACTGGCCAAATGGACATCTAAGGGTGTGTGTTCGGAGCCACCAGCAGGTGTACTGTTTTATGGGACTGAATGAGAAAAATACAGATGGAAGAAAATAGGATGGGATCCATTCCTTAGGAGCTCCCCCATCTGGAGTTCGGGACTAGAAGCCAACAAAGGACACTATGCTACCCTCTCCGCACGTCTTATTTTAGTACCGTTTTCTCTGTTGTACACTTATTTCACCTCTGGGTTCTATGACAGCAAATTGTGTTTAACTCCCAACTAGGCCATTAGCCCCTGGCAGTCCAGCAACATTTTGGTTATCTTTTAATCTCTAAGAACACCTAAGTAGAGTAGTGTCTTCTGTGTAAAAGGAATGCATTCTCTGGATGATCTTGTCCAGTCTCATGGCTTTAAAACCATCTACGTGCTGATGACTCTCTAATTTCTGTCTTCAACCTAAACCTCTCTTCCAGAGCCCAGACAAGCATATCCAACTGTCTACTAGACATCTCTACTTGAATGTCTAACAGACATTTTAAACAACATATCCAACATGAACCTCCCTGTCTCCCCTCCCCAGCCCCTTTGCTGATTTCTCAAGCCAAAGCTTTGGGGTCTCCTTTGAACCCTCTCCTGTTGTCACGCTTCACATCCGGTTCCAGAACCTGATACTTGCTTACTCTGGTCTAAGCCATCACATCTCTCACTGAGGCTAACTTTGCCTTCCTACAGCCTGTTTGAAACACAGCAGTCAAAGTGATCTTTTTAAAATTGGAGTCAGGTCATGTCACTCCTCTGTTAGAAACCTGCAGTGACGCCCCCTTTCCCTCGGAAAGAAGGCACGGTCCTTTCTAGTGGCCTCTAGGGCCCACGTACCCGGCCCCATCCCTCTCTGGCCTCACCTGCTGCCCTTCTCCCCTCTCACTCCGGCCCTGCCGTCCTGCTTGCTCGCTGCACACATGCTCCTATGCTTTGCTCTTCCCTCTGCAGGGGTGGCTGACGCACGCACGCATGTATCTCACGTGTCACTGCCAGGGAGACCCACCCTGCTGCTCCCCGAACACACGTAGCCATGCACCCCCACCTCTTAACTTCCTTCCTTCTTTCCTTCTTTCCTTCCTTTCTTTTTCATGGAACCTATCACTTTCTAACATGTCTATTATAGTTTGGGCTTATGTTCTCCTTTTCCCTCCCTAGAATGTAAGCTCGCTGGGGCAAGGGCCTTTATCTGTTTTGTTCACTGGTGTATCAGAGCCTACAACATGCCTGACACAGCACTAACTTAATTTTTGATGAATAAATTACATGCATGAGTGAATGAATAGGTGGAATTTCCTCCGTTTACAATCCCACCCTGAATGCATGCTCAGTTTAACTTGTCTCTGCTCTGGCCCCTCCACCTTACACTTCACTTCTCAGCTCTCCTCGCACATTCCAGGGTAAACCAGCGCCAGTTTCTTCAGTTCCTCCAGGGAGCCTGAGGGGCTACTGCCTCCACCCGCTCACCCCTCAATCTCCCTACAGATGGCAGGGTCCTGAGGACCATGACTTGCTCCTCTGTATCTTTCTAAAGCTTTATTGTCACATGTGCTCATTCAGTATTTGCCAACTGACTGAACAAAACATTTTATCCAAATACTATAGTAATTCATAATTAAGGTATTATATAAGTGTATAATATTTCCAGAAAGGAAAAAGGTTTGTTTTTGTACAAAATATCCATTCCAAAGATGGAAACCTGTGTTTGCATCTCCCCTACATTATCCATAGTCAGAAAAGGTCTCACTGCCTGGCGCAGTTGCTATAACCTTGGCCCATAGGTCCCTGGAGACATCTACCAAAAGTGCCACATAGCCATTTGGGAGAGTCACCTTACAGATTCAACTCTGGTCTAGACATCTCGGGCCAGTGTCTCTACCACTGTGGTTAGGTAACTTGACTCAATTTGCTTCTCATTCACATGAATTATGAATCTGAAACTGTACTTAATAGTATCTCTTTTTTTCTTCTGTGGTATTTTATCAAAATACATAGGCCAATGCCCTTTGTTAGAATGAGCCCATTCCCATGTTGACTTCAAGACCATCATAAGTTATTTCAAAGATGACTGCTAGGCTCTCTACTCCAAGACTGACAGTGACAACACAGTAATAACCTGGCATTATACATACCCAGATTTCCACTGTGCACTGCAATGTTTAACATGAAACTCTTTTACTCTGATGCTAGTGCTTATTAAAAACTAAACAGTTGCTGCTTTGTGGTTCTTTTTTCTTTATTTTTTTGTAGATAAGAGGTTTGGAAACTGTTTACTGCATTGATAGCATGGGGAAAACAAATGGAGGCTTTGTTGAACTAGGACCCTGTCACAGGATGGGAGGGAATCAGGTAAATAACCATACTTTCTTATTTAAATTGGTGCTTCAGTGAAAACTGCCAGGCTTATGGATCACAGGGGTTTTTTTGGTTTTTAATTTGTTAATTTTGTTTCTTTGGTAAAGTGAAACAACTGACAATGCTAAAACTTTTACTTACGTGAGGAGATAATATAATAGTAGTATTGGTTTTCACATAAGCAATCAAAATCTAGAATTTATGTCTAATATAAGAGATTAGAATATGTTCTTGTGTGAGTGTGTAACTATGTAAGCCCTATTTTATTTGCAAATATTATTATTCAGTGTTCCACATTTCCTCCCAATAAGCTGGGATGTTACTGCCTGTAATGTATATATTCACTAATATATTTTCTAACTTATGTGAGTATTTTTCTTGCCTCTACTTTAGATTGTAAAACTGTTTCCACTTTTTCATTTTCTCATTATTGGTGCATGATAAATATGTGTTAATGATTGTATCTAAGAGTCTAAAGAACATACTCCTTTAAGTGGTAGTTGGGGTCTTCGCTAACATCAAAATGAATAATTCCTGTCTTTGGATTTATAGTTCTGAGCATACAGGAAAATTATAGAAAAATAAGATAGTCATTGAGTTTAATTATAGGAATTGTTTGTTTAATATATATCAGCAGAGAAGGTGCCTCTCTTATTTTTTCTTTTTTTTAATAGCTTTTCCGAATCAATGAAGCCAATCAACTCATGCAGTATGACCAGTGTTTGACTAAGGGGCCTGATGGATCAAAAATCATGATTACACACTGTAATCTAAATGAATATAAGGAATGGCAGTACTTCAAGGTATTCTGCATTTCAGCTTCTGAAATAATAATATGCTATTTCATTTGAGTAACACCTACCATGTGGAATTTAGATGTATAAATCTTAAAACCTACATTCATATTGACTTGCATTTCCCTCTCATTTAGTCATTTATTTTCCTTACCACGGAGTGACTCCTTGTTCCATAATGAAGCATCACTTTTATTCTTCAGTGCAACATTGTCATGTAACAAGGTCACAAGATGTCCATGAAGACCCACTAATTTCAGTAACTCAGGAAAATCGGTGTTCTGTGAGGATAAATATATATAACACAAAAAATAGTGTGTTTATATTTCATGTTGTCCAGCAGGTGGAGATAGAGACAGGCAAATAATGCTCAGAAATCTAGGCCTTCACAACTTTCTTATTGTTGTTTGCTAAATACAACAGGATAAATGTTGCCTGTTTCTTGCTTTAAAGGTCATATTTAGTTATTCAGTTGACACAGCAGGAAGGAGTAGTTTTTCTATTTCAGCTGTGAATATCAAAGTTCTGTGCCAGGTTGAGGATTCCAACATATTCATGGATTGACATATAATTTTCAACATCTAGACTTAGCTAAAATCAATTTATTATAAAATGTAAAGTTGAGAAATCTGCCCCAAACTGGAAGAATCTGGCAACCCTCACTTTATTTACTCATTTCTTTTAGTGTTTGTTATCATACCTTGTCTGTCATGCAAGCTTTTGTTTGCTAAGTAGATATGTTATTATGACCCAGCTTAATATTCCCAGTTATCATCATTCATAGATAATCACTGTAAAGTAGTGAGTATGTGTCAGTTGCTGATTTTTTTTTCTTATAACAAGTTAGGAAGAAGATTAGCATAAACCCTGAAGAACGGAGCATTTATTTCCATAAAGAAATTAATAATAGCAATAAATGATAGGGATCAGTAAGCACAATATTATTAAAATAGTGAAAGAAGGCTAGCAGACAAAAAATTACCATCAAAAGGTAATGGATAAAAAATGGAATGTACAGGGCTGACCAAGTGGTGCGTTGGTTAAGAGCTGGCTTGGGACGCCAGAGGGCCCTGGTTCGGATCCCACATATGAGGGCTAGTGACACTGCCCTCCACAGCTAAGATGCTGAACAACAGCTCAACCTGGAGCTGAGCTGCCGTAAGTCACTGGCGACGGCATAGGCTGCAGCCCCTGCTGCAGTGGGTTGCCATGGGCTACCGTGTGTAGCCAGCGGCCAGCAGCCGCTGTGAGCGACTGTCCAGAAGCCGGCAACTGATCTGTCTCGCCGGGGAAGAGCGCAATGATGGTGCCAACTTGGGCCAGTGAAGCAACGTCCTCCACAACTAGATTGAAGAACAAAAGGACAGCAACTTGTCTGTTCTCCTTCCCCCAATTTCCCAGCGCTGTTCCCCTCCCTCAATTCCCCAATAAAAATATTTTTTAAAAAAATTGGAATGTACAGATTTTAGATATTTTAAAGGGCACAGCACTGAATATACATTTGTGCATCACACATTACTAAATATTTACTGGGGTCTGACGATGTGGTGATTTCAAAAACTAACTATAGTACATCATACTACAATAGCAGAAAAGGAAAAAAATACAGAAATAAAAATAAGCAAAATGCCATAAGACAGCAGAAGAGAGATTAATGTGAGGAATTATTGCTGATGAGCTTCATATAGGAAATATCATTGTACCAGGTCTTAAGATATAAAAAGGCTTTTTTCATGGCAGATGAATAAGAAAAGTGGGTAAGCAGTGGCATGGCAGGAAAGTAGAAAATTCTAGGAATTGTGTTTAGTTTGGTATCCCTAAATTGTCCTCCATATGAATGAACATTCAACTTCATTTTGTAAGTTTTGGAGAGCAGCTGACATTATTGAAGGAATGCATTGATAGGAAGCAATGGATACTTTTAGGAAAATAATTGCAGAAACATGGTGAAGTATGGACTCATAAGCAAGGAGATCAGCCTCCTCAGGAGTTCTCAGACTTTCTGGTCTCTAGATGCCCTTTACACTCTTAAAAATTATTGAGACTAACCTCAGACAGATTTTGTTTATGGAGGTTATACCTAACAAATATATCTTAAATTGGAAATTAAATCTGAGAAATTTTGCAAGTATTTATGTGTTTTTATGTAAAAGTAGTAATAATGCTATTACATATTAATAGAAATAACACTTTTAATGAAAAATAACTTTTTTTAAGTGAGAAGAATGGCATTGTTTTATAGTTTTGCAAATCCCTTTAATGTCCAGTTTAATAGAAGACAGCTGGATTCTTATACTGCTTCTTCTGTATTCAATATGTTTTAGTTGAAGTATAGAAGGAAAATCCAGCTTCACATAAACATGCAGTTGGAAAAGAGGGGTAATTTAATAGTCTTTTCAGATAATTGTGGCTATTCTTCTTTGATGCTATTACCACAACTCGATAAGTGGTAATTTCTTAAAAGTTATTTGCAATGTATCATCTAAAACCGTGTAAATGAACATTTTGTCCTATGTTACATTAAAATCACACTTTGAATGGATCTTTTACCCATGTCAGCTTTTGTAACATCATGCATTGCTGCTCATTAGGAACCAATGTTCACTAAGTTATGATGATCTTCTAAATGTTGACACGTTTCATTGTTACAGTGTCAAAAAATATAACCACTGATTTCATCAGAAAAGTCTTTAAGTATTAGGAAGCTCTCAGGTTCATGGTGGTGGATACAAGTTTTCTAAAATTCTTAATTTTTGCTTGGAAATCCAAATTTTATCAATAGCAACAAATACTGTATGATTGGTGGATTTTTTCTTTTTCTTGAAGTGACAGGCTCACTTCGTTTATAAGAAAAATCTACAGAGTCCCAAGTTTGAATAATCAGTTTGTCTATGGGTTGACCTTTCAAGTCAAAATGACATTCCATGAAAAAGTAGCTAGTTGAACTCAAGTCAAACAATTGCAGGCGTGCTTTCCCTCAAGATAACCATGATACTTCACTATATGGAAGTGCTTTATGCATATTTCCCGTTTCATCTTGTAGAATATTTTTAAAAGTATATTCAAGGGTCAAGATTTACTAAAACTAAAGAATTTTACTACTTCATCAAGGACATTTTTTTTTTTAAGATTTTTATTGGGGAATTGGAGGATGGGAACAGCACTGGGGAATTAGGGGAAGGTGAACAGACAAGTTGCTGTCCTTTTGTTCTTCAGTCTAGTTGTGGGGAGGACGTTGCTTCACTGGCCCAAGTTGGCACCATCACTGCGCTCTTCCCGGACGAGGCACATCAGTCGCCGGCTTCTGGATGGCTGCTCATGGCGGCTGCTGGCCACTCCCGCTGGCTGCTGGCTACACACGGTAGCCCATGGCAACCCACTCCCACAGGGGCTGCAGCCTATGCCATCGCCGGTGACTCACAGCAGCCCAGCTCCAGGTTGAGCTGTTGTTCAGCATCTTAGCTGTGGAAGGTAGTGTTACTGGCCCTCATATGTGGGATCCGAACTGGGGCCCTCTGGCGTCCCAAGCCAGTTCTTAACCATCGCACCACTCGGCCGGCCCCATCATGGACATTCTTAAGTGAAACTGGCATTTTCTTTATTAACTGTATGTGACTGTGAAGAATGTCAACTACTAGCACAGTTTTGTGTCACTGCTTGATTTATGCTGAGGTGCCAGCACTTTCACCCACCGTTGCTTTTCCACCATCAGTATAAATGTCAATACAATAAAAAAGGCAGATGGGATCTCTATATTATTCTGAAAATAGTTTTGACCTTATAGACACAATCTTAGATAGTCTGAGGCCCACCACTCTGAGAAGCCCTGAGCTATCGGAAGGAACCTACAACAGATGATGAGGACTAAACTAAGGCATGTGCAGTGAGGATGGGAAATATCATACCTCAATGAAGGCTACAACATGACGGGAGGAAGAGAGGGAAGCAAGAAGAAAGGGAGGGTGGGAGGGAGAAGCAGCATGAAATGCCTCTATCCTGAGGACTGGAAAGCTAGTATTGTCATTAGTCAGAATAGGAACTGGAGAGAGAGGTTTGGAGGGAAGATAATTTAGGTTTGGATTTGTATACGTTGAATTTGAGGTACCAGCAGTACATAACAACCTATAAGTTATATGTACTTATAAAAACAATAAGAGGACTTAGAAAGGCTGACGATCAAGATAAATCAGAAGTCTGACATATGATTGGTTTACGCCTGTTCATTTTGCTCGAATTATCATCTTTTTAAAAAGTTTTTTTCATTTTTTCAATTACAGTTAACATTCAATATTAGCTTCAGGTGTACAGCATAATGGTTAGACATTTATATAACCTATGAAGTGATGATCCTCCCGATAAGTCTAGTCCTCACCTGACACATGCATAGCTATTACAGTATTATTGACTATATTCCCTATGCTGTACTGTACATCCCTGTGACTATTTGTTACTGCCAATTTGTAATGGAACAGAATAGAGAGCCCGGGAATAAACCCATTGCCTTTGTGGTCAATTAATATGGGAGGCAAGAATAGACAATGGGATAAAGACAGTCTCTTCAGTAAACTGTGTTCGGAAAACTGGACAGATGCATGCAAAAAAATGAAACTAGACCACTTTCTTACACCATATACAAGAATAAAATCAAAATGGATTAAAGACTTAAGTGTAAGACCTCAAACCATAACACTCCTAGAAGAAAGCAAAGGCAGTGAACTCTCTGACATTGATCTTAGTGATATTTTTTGGATATGTCTCCTCCTCAGGGCAGGGAAACAAAACAAACAAACAAATGGGGTTATCAAACTAAAAAGTTTTTGCACAACAAAGGAAACCCATCAACAAAACGAAAAGATAACCTGTTGATTTGAATTATCTTATGAAAGCCAAGCAACTACTTCTTCAAATGTTAGTGACATCAAAAAAGTACAAATTTAAAACTTTTTTCTGTGTTTTCCAGAACCTGCATAGATTTACCCACATCCCTTCAGGAAAGTGCTTAGACCGCTCCGATGTCCTCCATCAAGTGTTCCTCTCCCATTGCGACTCCAGTACAATGACTCAAAAGTGGGAAATGAATAACATCCATAGTGTTTAGAAAGAATAAAAGAAACCCATAACCTACCTACTGACACATCAATTTTCACAGGACTGAAAACCGCCTGAAACCTGCTGCAACTATTATTAACTCTGTACAGCTCCAAACCCAGAAACTCCTGATCAGTTTGAAGGACATTGATAAACTGTGATTTTACAATGACATTATCATCTGCAGTTACTGTTTACAAAACTGCTTTTACCTTAAACTTTGTAGATGTTTACATCTTTTTTTGTTTTGTTTTAAGATGATGTTGGTAATTTGTGCGCTTAACTCTGTTTTATTTAGAACAGAGTTAAAAGCATCTTTGTCTTCTTTGGGATTACACTCAGGGGTCTGAAAGGCAGTTTGATTTTTTTTTTTTTAACACACTTGAAAAAAGGTTGGAGTAACCAGACTTTCATATATAACTTGGTGATTATCAACCTGTTGTGTCTTTATTTAATTTTACATCTTTTTGAAGCACTGCCACAGGTTATTAGCCAACGTGGCCTTCTTTCACAGTCATGCTGCTTTTTTGAAAGGTGAATTTCAACACATTTAGTGCCTCTTTCATTTCTCAGTATATATTTCAAGAGCTTTCGATGAAATTAATAGGATGGTAATGATGGAATTGTCACCTGTATGAGGAATACTTTTTCTACTCAGAAATGAACTTATGTACCATTTGCTCTGAAATTGAATGTTGTATGGCTTGAAAAAGAAATGACAATATGAAACCTTCCGAGGCTCTTCCATATGGATTGAAGATTGTATGACATTAACTCCCATACTTGCTGGCATTCCCAGTGCCCTCTGTTGATACCAACTCCTTAGAGAGCAAAGGGGTCTACCAACTAAAGAAAAATTGTCCACTGACATTTGGTATTTACTTTTCCCCAATACCTGTCACTATAGAAAACTGTAAATCTCAGTTTGAAACCTTGAAATGGGTATAACAAAAACAACAAAACACCACTGTAAACACATCAAAGGCTCGTTCTGAGCTAAGACTTTCCAAGCCCCTGTTAGATTAAGCCTTACCAAACTCCTGTGCATTATAACCTAAGCTGTGCAACCTTTCAAGCCAAGAGTAAATGGATGTTTCATTTATATCTTCATCCAAATGTCATTCCCTGCACATTTTTTAAATAAAAAAGGCTATTTAGAAATACAGTTCATTAACAAATATGAACTTTCTGTTAGATTAGGTATTATTAGTTCCCTAGTGTTTCATAATTTTTTAGGAAGCATATTTCTATTAGTATTTTTCCAGTGAAAAGACTTGTTTGGATTTAAATGTTTATCAGGACAGTATATGAAAACCAAATACTGCAAATGGTCAATTAGATTTTAAATTTCTAAATAAATAGTCTTTATTACCCAAAAGATTAAAATACTGTGTTGAGTGGGGAGAAGAAAGCCAAGATGAGGTAGGGATGGCAAGTAAATTAAGCATTTTTGATCGTGTAATCATGATATCATTACAATAAAGGAATTCACAGAATACTGCCAGAGGGAAATATTTTTAATTAAAGCTTTAAAAAAAAACACAAAAAAACCCTGCATTTGTTTAAAAGAAAAGCCTACAAACTTGTTTCTTCCAAGCTTAGTTCTTAAATTTGGAGAGTTGGTTAAACATCCTGAACAGTTTTATTTATAATTTTGTATTGTTAATTTGGATTTTGCTACTGATCTGGCATCAACCATAACTTTCTTTCATCTCTAGAGATGTTTAAAAAGGAATACATTTATATGCTTATATAATTGCAAAGTAAATCAACTATAAAAAAGAAACTAAGAAAAATTGGTACTTTAATTACATGTGTGTTTGCAAATAGGCTCCATTTTCCTTGTTGAATAGATTTTAACCTTGTTAACTATGCATAGGCCTAAGAAAGGTGGCACATATATTGTGCATGTAAATTTTAAATGGGTATTTTGTGCAATTCATTAAGATACTCTGAAAATGATTCTCTGTATTGAAATCAGAAATCTTACCAAACAAAAAACATCAGAAGCTGCTGCCATAATGACTATTTTCTACTGTAGGCTGCTTTGGAAATAATTCCCATATCCTTGCTTTGTAAGTTGATAATATCACTATGCATTTCTACACATTTTATAAATTTGATTTGTGCAGATTTTGATACACTGTATGTTTCTGTAGAAATTGTATAAATACAAAATTTTATTAGGGGTAAATTTGAGAAGTTTATGTATATCTTAATGCTGGGTTGCTTGTTTTTTAGGTGAGAAAAAATAAAATACTGTATTTTAATCATGGGTTTTTTCAGTACTTGTAATCATTTCTAAATCTAAACACTGCACATTTAAAATACTTGATTTTATTGTTTATAAGATACACTAGCATAATAGCTAAAATATCATAAACCATAGTTATATGTTGAGTTTGTGCTTAAGTGTTGATTAGAATTCTACTTAGAATGTGCTTAGAATACTCAGAGCTTAACTATCTATAGGAAGGAGAAACAAGCGTTTATTTTTACTCTCGTTTCCTATGTATATCAATTTTTTTAAGTCACTTATCCAATTATAAAAAACTACCCCAGCAACATACAGCTTTCTTTACAGTGTATTCTCCAAATATTTGCCTATTGAAAGAAAAAATTTCTTTAAGTCAGAATTCTTTACAACCTAACAGGCGAGTAGAAAGAAGGGAAGCCTACCAGAATGAAGTTAAAAACAGGCCATAGGACCTTGTGTCCCAACACGTGGTAGGTATCTCAAGAGAAGCTATGGCTACTAGCATTGCAGTAAGTGGCTGTGTTGATTTGGGAAACTTACTCTTAACTGACTTGGCTATTGGCATTTCTTCCAATTCTCAGCTGCTGCGCCTAAGAAGTATGAAAAAGTGAGATAGCTCCAGACTGGAGTACATGGTGGCTCACTTAGAGATACGGCCTCTCATGGGGATCCTGGAATAAATTTCATTTCCGGACAAACTGTAATTGAAAAGCAATCCACTTGTAATACAGTGAAAAAGATGACAAATACCTAAACCTGAGCCAGATACCTAAGAGACCAGTAGTTTGGGTATGTAAAAATTAATCCCTGTGAAAGCACTTTTTAAAACTATTGAGCACTATGAAAATGCATATTATCCTGGACAAAAGTCAGAATGATTTGGGGGGACCACTATCCCTGGAATTAGAGATTAAAAGGAAGAACTGTCTAAATTCAACAACTGCTTTACAATTCTCATTTTTAAAATTATGAAATGTCCATAATTGAGATTGATGGATCTTCTAAGTGAATTTAGAAATCAGTTGGATTTTCTAAGTGAACCAGGCCTGGGCCCACATCTGAACAGAGCTGGACGGAGGGCTCTGTCATTTTCATAATAGGATGATGTTACAGTCTGCTCACCTGAATAGTCGTGTAAGTATGGTGGACTTGTCATTTATTGGAATCCCTGTTACACTATAAATTATTTGTGAGACCTTGGATAAGTTAGTTAACCTCCATGCCTCAGTTTTCCCTTTTGTAAAAGGGGGAAAATAATAGTGCCATCATAAGATGGTTATTAGGGTTGAATGAGTTAACATACATAAAGTGGTTAGAATAGTTCTTGCATGTAGTCAGGGTAATATAAATGTTAACTATTACCTGGTTTCAAAGTCTTAAAGTCTGTTGAGACGGCTACACTGCAGACCCTCTGTAAAGGCTGTGTGTGTGTGTACTTGTGCTTCATATGTGAGATATCATTACCCCCACTTTACAAGTGAAGAAATGAAGTTCAGAAGTTAAGCCTCTTAAATGGGGTGAAATTCCCCCATAATGAAATAAGTTGTTATCTACCTCACACCATTCATATAGCACATACAGAATGTAGTTTTCAGTAGTACAGTTTAGCCCTTGGATAAAACAGGTACAGCTTGAATGTTTAAGATACTGTATTCTTTCAATCTTGAGATGAAATTTCTCTTGGGCTTTTGATATGAGCAAACAAACTTGAGCTGTTTTAATGATTAAATGCCCAAAACAAAACTAAAACTGAGAAAATAGAGATGAATAGACTTCCACATCTGACCTTAACATAGTGATTAGTATTGGACTTATCTTGCTGTCCTAAACAACTATAAACGGCAAAATATTTGGGGCAACTCTTTTCAGATGTACATATAACACACAACACAGGCTGATACTTGGGAGAAGGGAAACATGCGAGGTGAACCCCAGGTTCACCATGTCTGTCTGCCCTGGAGTACTTTCCCAGCCATGGTACAGGAAAATGGAGCTCAAACTGGTGATACCACTGAGAAGGCAGAATGGGAGTTTGGGGCTGCTGAGACAGCTGGAATTGAGAGGGGAGGGCACTTGAATAACAGGAAACCTGTATAGGAATATGTATAGCACTGCTGTTCACAATAGTGAAAAACCCAGGAACAACCTAAATACCAATCCACAGCAGAATGGATCAATTGTTGTATAATCATACGATGGAATGTTACACAGCAATGAACATTGATGAACTAGTTATAAACAAGTCAGTAGGATACTGTTGAGGGACAAAGGCCATTCCCAAAAGACTTCACTCAACAAATACTTTCTGTAAAGTCAAAAGCAACATGCAGTAAGTCACACACATTTATATGTAACAGGGAGGTTAAATAACCTGTCCAAGATCACAAATTTAGTACTGGAATCAAGGTCATAAACAACTCTAGTACTCAATATCCTCAGACCCCTGGGGGAGGAATTTGTATTCGTGTTTTCCATATAACTAGTTTTCTTCTCCACCTGTCAAGAATCTCAGAACTGAATCTGATACTCTTATCTTAGAAATTATATTAATCCATACATTAATATGGATGCCTTTAACTAATACTTATTGGGCATTGACTATTTGTGGTCACCAGGATAAGTGTCTTAAATGCGTTGCCTTATTTAACCCTCAAAAAACTTTCTAATTTTACAGATGAGGAAACTGAAAGATTACATGACTTGTCTGATGTTACTAAACCAATAAGAAACAGCCCAACTCTGATCTGATTCCCAGGTATAAGCTTTTCATCATCTCACTCTCAATTTCTTTCATAACCATGTTTTTCCTTTTGTATGTTTGTATTTTAATTTGTTCTTTGTATAAGCCTCCTCATCTTTATTGGAAAAAATGTGGAGAATCAAAGAATAACACATATATGTGAATGAATTAATGTTTTACTCTCTCTTATCGCTGCCCTAAGACACTGTCCTAGTTGACCACCATATTTTCCCGAAGACTGGTACAATGGATATAAAGCTCATTTCCAGTTCTGAAATTTGATGCTGCATATTATTTAAAAGTTATTCTTTCCTTTTAATGTGACATTCTAATTGTGCTCCTGAGCACAATTCTATAGATGTAACTCCTAGGATGAGGCTCACCAAGAGAAAAATCTGCATTGTAAGTCCTGAAGAACAAAGGCCCAGGAACACAATGAAATTCTATTACAACCTCAGAGACACTGTCCATATTTACATGTACTACAAGGATAAGAAGGTAGATGAGTTTCCAATCAGGGCAAGAGTGATTTCTTAGACAACTATAAAAACAATGCTTAGCTGGAATGTATACATAAACTTTTCTGAACAGCCCTATCTCAAGTAAACATTATTAATAACTTTATATTCATCTATATTATTTAATTTATAGAAGTGGCAAATTGGTGACCCTTGGGGAGAATCTTACAAGTTTTTTCTTTGACTGGACATTTGAATTCATTGCCAATATTTACAATTCACATTTCATATTGTTAAAATCTAGATTTCTAGTTCCACTTGAAAATTTGGGAGATTTAGGAATCCTAGACCCATGTTTCCATCAAAACAACATGACTGAGCTAAACAGTGGCTGTCCTCTTTATCCTGAGCATTTATGTTTGCAAATATTTATAGAACACCTACTGTTTCTGGCACTAGGTATAGGGTAGTGCAGTAGTTCCCCCTTATCTGTAGGGATGTATTCTAAGACCCTCCCAGTGAATGCCTTAAACCACAGATAGTACCAAACCATATATATATATAGTTTTTTCCTATACATACATACCTCTGATGGAGTTTAATTTATATATTTGTATATTAAGCACACTAAGAGATTAACAATAACTAATAAAATAATTTTATTATAACAATATACTGTAATAAAAGCTCTGTGAATGTGGTCTCTCTGATAACCGAGACCTCTTTACTAAGTGACAGGTAGCATATACAGAGAGGATATGCTGGACAAGAGGATGATTCGTGTCCAGGTGGGATGGGGGAGTAAAGAGATTTCATCATGCTACTTAGAATGGCACGCAATTTGAAACTTATGTTGTTTATTTCTGGGATTTTCCGTTTAATATTTTTGACCACAGGTAACTGAAATTTTGGAAAGTGAAACCACAGATAAGGGGGGACCACAATATACAAAAATAAAAAATTAACTGCCCTCACAGCGCTTACTTTCTTGTATGCTCCACTTGTATCACATCCAGCCCTTTTCCCTGTCTAACCTCTTATGCTCTGCATTTCCTGTCAATGTCCTATCTGTCTCTAAAAATGTCAGTCTCTACTAGGATTCACATGAGAACTAGTCAAAGAATGGCTTATTTCTAGAGAGATACGTTTTATTTTAAAAGGACTAAATCTTATGCAGTGTCAAAACAGCTCCTTTAGCTTTCTTGCTATTTCCCAAGAAATAAAATCATTACTGCTTTGTAAAATATTTTCAGTGGCATATGTAGTATTAGAAAGTCACATTTAAGATAATGCTGTATGTCTACTAAGACAAGATTATGACTTACTACTTAACAGTAAATAGTGCTGTTAAACCAAAATACTTAAAAGGCATACTGTCATCTATTGAGCAAGTTTGCAAGTGACTGCTTTGATATGTAAGGGCCCTTAGGATCTCCTAACCTAGCACCCTGCTTTTATAGAGTAAAAAGACCAAAAGTAGTGGTTACTATCTAGAAATAAATTTGAGGCCCCACCTCAGTCCTTACATCAAAATTAATTCCAGAAATATCAACTATTTAATACTTTTTAAAAGAAAGCAGGCTTTTTTTTTTTAATTGGGGTATTGGGAAGGTAACAGCACTGGGGAATTGGGGGAAGGGGAACAGACAAGTTGCTGTCATTTTGTTCTTCAGTCTAGTTGTGGAGGACGTTGCTTCACTGGCCCAAG